>NC_041389.1:183888219-183903062 GCF_002162155.2 Triticum dicoccoides
GAGAGAGAGAGAGAGAGAACAGGAGTCCGGGAGAGGGGGAGGTCGTGTTTTATGCATCAAAGACTGATATAAACCATGTTTCGATATAAACTTGCATTCAAATATTTAAATTGCAGAACATGTTGTCTGCAATCCACACATGAACGGATATACGCGTATATCAAACAAGTTCATTAATTTGTCTTTCAACATGTTCATGGAGTACTATAATACTGTACAACATGCTACTCAATTAAGGTGTTCAATTTTGGATTTAGTTCACTATTTTGACCTACTGAACGAGCTATTTCATTGAATCGAGATATTTCATTTTGGGTTTGATTCGCGTTTTTGAGTGGGTCAACTATTTGTCATATAGTAAATCGCTAGCAACGAGCATGTAAAAACACATTATTCCCGAGCATCATCTCTCCGTCTAAAAAAGAAGTGGCAAGCTAATATTTCAAAATTTGATTCGAATCGACTTGGTAAGGTAGACGTGGATGCTCATTCTCCCAAAATTTGAACGAACCGTTAAACATCCTCTCTGCTCGGTGGAATTTGCCCGAGCAAATAAATGGGAGACGCGAAATTACTGTCCTATGTGGGACACACATCAATTGGCCCGTCGTACATCGAGGGTAGGTTCGTAACTTCATGCAAGAGCGCCTTCTCCTCAGCCAAAATGACATGTGCCGAATAATTCATAAACCATGGTCGGCAAAACACGCTCTCCTCGCCCGCCCACTATTTTAAAACACGCTCTCCTCGCCCAAAATCGATCGCGCCCACTATAGTTCAAAGCACGCCCTCCTCGCCCGAAATCGCTCCCGCCCACTATTTGGGGAGAAGCAAAGTTACTCTACTATCCCCGACCCTCAGTACACAGACCCAAGCCGAGAAGCCTATAGGCAAGGGTAGAACTGTAACTCCCCCTCACATTTCAGACAAATGCGTCCGTAAGACATGGTTCCACTCCCCTCCCAATTCCCCCCCGCCCGCCCCCATTCATACCTCGTGGGCGCCAAATCACCTTCTCCCCGGGAAGCTCCCTTCTCCCGAGCCCTTAAACCTCAGCCCCACCTCCATGGCGCCCCCACCGCACCAATTTCACAGCCGCCCTCCTCCCTAATGCCGGAGACGCTGTCCAATTGCCGTCGTGCACTGGGCCGTGTGCCTCTTACTCCCTGCTGTTGGTGCTGCCTCGACGACGACCGCGTGAACCGTACCGGAGCTGATTCACCCCCGCCGTTGTTCACGGCGCCGGAGCGGCTCCAACTTCGCATCCGTCCAGAGTCCTGGCGCTGCTTCCGCGTAGCCGTCGACCATCGCAACATCGCTCTTTCCCTGCCGCCGGTCGCCACCGCAACCGCACCGGCCTCAGTGACTCGGCAGCTGGACCTGCCTACTTCACCATGCCGCCAGATAGGTCGCACCCTCATCTCAAATCACTTTATTTAGGCGTCAGTTGTCTGAATTTTTATTATGGGCCAATTGATTCCCAATGGGAAGCAGCACCCCTCGAGGCGGCGGAGCTCCTAGGCTGCCGGTTGGCTGGTGTCTAACATAAGGGTGCGGGGCCGCAAGTTTGCCGCGGAAGCAGTGCTTAGATGGCTATCTTTTAGAGTTGCGTGGGTTGAAGGTACTGCCGCCTCCGGATCTGGATGACGGGGAGTCTTTGTGGATTGGCCCGGGGCCGGCACAACCATGGCAGTGCGGTGGGGCGGGGAGCGGGGTTTTGGCCGGGGCCACAGATGGTGGAGGCAGGCTGCTCTACTGTTGGTCGCTAGCTCTTCGGGGAAGATTCCGAACAGTGTCAGTCGGGAGGCACAAGACGGCCATCAAGCCATCCAGCGTAGATCGGACAGTACCAAAATAAAATAAAATCGTGTGACCCCAATTTAGTCTTCAGTCAACAGACGTGTGACCACTCTCGTACCTTGCTGTTGATCTCTTAGTGTATTTCTTCAGATCAAAGAGATATGTCGTTCTTAACATTATGCGTTATCTGCATCTTCAGACACACAGTCTGCCGACTCACCGCAGCTGCTCCAACAAGGGAAGCATACACCAGAAGGGAGCTATAGTCCCCACTCAACAGTTCCCTGCATTGAATGCGCATGCCCGACATGGACATCCACAACAACTGCAGGGCCAACGACAAGTCAGCACATGATGCTCACTCCTATGGATGGCAGCCAGATAGGTTGTACCCTTATCTTACTTGTGTGCAACATTTATGGCTTTGTTATTCATCTAAGCATGGAAAATAGATCATCACATTTCACTGTATATTCATGCTGATCTCTTACGGGTCTTGTTCAGGAGTTCACACTGTTCCATAGTTCAGCTAAGATACTTGTTCTTTAGGTAACACTATTCCATAGTTATCATCCATCAGCCAATGCTATCCCACAGGCTGGTGATTATAGTATTATACCACTTCTAGTATTACCTATGTTGTTCTTTAATACTTTTGTGTGCCATCTAGTTAATCTCGAGTACAAATGATACATATTCTATAGCTTTCATCTGTGTTCTCCCTTTAGTTTATGAGACATGTTGCTGCTAGTTAACCCCAGTCCTACTATTTATGTCGTCTCCTACGTGCTCTCATTACATAAATCTAACTACTAGTTGTCTTCCATGCATGTCAGATATAATTGCACACACTGATATATCCACAAGAACCTCATGGAGCAATGTAAAGGCCAATAAACTTGATGTCAATGATACCCAATATGATGGAACATGTAAAGGCAGTTCTTCAGAAGACTTGCAAAAAGATGATGAATCCTCTTCACCCCACAAGGTCCTTGCTCTAACTTGGCCTGTGATATGGGTACAACATGCATATAATGTCCTGGAGTGTATCTACTCTGTTGCAATGCCATGTGCTTAGCATGCTGATCATGCATGTAAATATGTCATGCCTTCCTGTGTTTCAGTGCCTTTTCCGTTCATCATAACATGTTTTCAAATCCAAGTACTGTCATTCTACTCTATCGCAATGCCATCTGCTTAATTTGGACATCATGCTTCTGAATATCTTATGCATTGTTATTCATCAGTATGTACTTCATCTGTCTGCCATACCATGTTTTTTTACATTGAAGTGCTGTTCTAGTGCTCTGTTGCAATGCCATCTTATTTTCCCAATCATACACGTGTATGTTGCCTTAGTTATTTCTGTATGTATTCCGCTAGCATATAGTTTTACATTCAACTAGTGTTTTTTTGCTGTGTTGTCATGTCGTATCCCTTGCTCTTACACCATACTCCCTCCGTCCGGATTACATGTTGCCGAAATGGATAAAAAAGGATGTATCTAGAACTGAAATATGCCTAGACCCATCCATTTTTTCCGGATGGAGGGAACACATGTCAATATGTCATGCCTTTCTATTCTTCAGTACCTATTCCATCTCTCTGTTGTCGCATGTTTTATAATTAAAGCACCATTCTTCTATACAAGGCATGCAAGGGGAAGACGACTATGTTAGAATCTGAAGGGTTACAAACAAGGCCTTTGCAAAAGATCCAAATGCCAGGAGATACTCCTCCAGCATAGAGAAACCCAACTCCTACTGATAATAAGCAGATTCCAGTGGCCAAAGAACTAGTCCGCTCCAGTCCAGCAAAAATATGTCAACTCAATTCTAAGAAGCGTGTGCGTATCCTTGCATCATGAAAGTTTATAGCATGCTGATCATATTTTCTACATGTTTCTTACCCATATCTCTTTTAGAAAATAAGCTTAACAGATAGAAGAATTTCTGCAATGGTATCGTTTATGAGGAAAGATTCTTGCAGGAATTCTTTGTGCACCAATGTAGATGTAAGTACCTATTGTGCATCACTATATTTTTACATCAGCATGTATTTTGTTAATCGACGTGAATCCAACCTTTATCTGATCTAAATTTAGTTGTAGCAAAATGTATGATTAAAGGCCACAATGTAAATTTAGTTGTAAGGAAAACTGCCTGGTAGTTTTGCATCCTGAGCTGCATGAGTGTACTATCTCATATCAGTGGGTTTGAATACTTTGGTTCTGCAGTGGGTTTTTCAGTGTTTTTTACTGTGTTATCCTGTCGTATCCCTAGCTCTTACATCATACTCCCTCCGTCCGGATTAAATGTCGCAGAAATGGATAAAACTGGATGTATCTAGAACTGAAATACGCCTAGACCCATCCATTTATTCTCGGATGGAGGGAATACATGTCAATATGTCATGCCTTTCTATTCTTCGGTACCTATTCCATCTCTGCTGTAGCATGTTTTATAACTGAATCACCATTCTTCTATATAAGGCATGCAAGGGGAAGACGGCTATGTTAGAATCTGAAGGGTTACAAACCAGGTCTTTACAAAAGATCCAAACGCCAGGAGATAATAAACCAACTCCATTTTTCATAGATACTGCTCCAGCACAGAGAAACCCAACTCCCACTGATAATAAGCAGATTCCAGTGTCCAAAGAACTAGTCCACTCCAGTCCAACAAAAGAATGTCAACTCCATTCTAAGAAGCGTGTGCGTATCCTCGCATCATGAAATTTTATAGCATTCTGATCATATTTTCTACATATTTCTTACCTATCTCTATTTTAGAAAATAAGGTTAAACGATAGAAGACTTCCTCCATTGGGATCGTATTCGAGGAAAATATCTTGCGGGAATTCTTTGTGCTCCAATGTTGATGCAAGTACCTGTTGTATATCACTATATTTTTACATCAACATGTATTTTGTTAATCGGCGTGAATCTAACCTTTATCTGATCTAAAATTAGTTGTAGCAAAATGCTAAAGGCGCCAATGTTGATTTTTTTAAGGAAAACTGCCTGGTAGTTTTGCATACTGAGTGCATGAATGTACTATCTCATATCACGCACATTACTGAATTGTAGTGCTTCTCTGGTTGCCCATTCATTCATTGTGTCAATGTTGCTTTCGTACTACCTTACTTGGCTGATGATAGCTGTGCCATATTGTGTTAATTTGGTGTAGGCTATTTGCCCAAACGTTCGTTGTGTCAATGTTGCTTTCATATTATCTGACTTGGCCAATGATAGCAATGCTAGTGTGTTAATTTTGTGCAGGCTACTGAAGATAAGAAGACAAACTCTGAAAACAGCAAGGCAACCCCATTGTTTCTTTCCAGTAAATCTAGGCCAGGTAATATGGCAATACCTCATGATTAATGTGTTTGGTTCCCGTCCTAATTTATGTTATGATGCAGTGGTCGAGACACTCTCCACTATCAATAATACAAGTCTGCCAAAATCGCCATCTGAATCTGTTCAGTATCCTCTGTCTTGAATGCAACGGAATAAATGTATGTTTGTGAACCAATTAATGGCTGATGCAATGATGGAAATGGTGGATGAATCAGAGGTGCACAGTCGTGCGACACAACAACTGATCAATGTTTTCAGAGACAGTGTAGCAAAGAAACAAGAACTTGCCCACATGCTTATGGGCGTCATCTGTGTTGAGGTGCATATTATGACGTTGTAGATGGTTAGGTTCTACTCATTTACTTGCACTGGCATCAATCTTTGATTGCCCAGTGGATGTAATTTCCTGTAATATATGCTGGATGTGCAACGTTATTCCCTGTATGCCGTACCTTTGCTTGATCGGTTTTGGTCCTGTGCATAATTGCTCGTCGTAATGGGCTCAAATTATCTAATTTGGCCTAAAGACATGTACGAACTTTAGTGGGCCCATTAAGTTAATGGGCCGTTACTAGGACAAAAGTTAATGGTTGGCCCTCTTACCTCCCGGGTCGTTAACATGCCGACATCAAAGCGGGCAACAGGTGGCCCCAATTTATTTCATGGGCCGTTAACAGGCCGTTACTAAGTTTGGGCTACATATGGCCCAACTATACTGTAGGTCTTTAGCAGGCCGAAAGAGACAGCGGGCTTGTACTGGACCATGAAGACCATGGGCCGCTAAGAGGCCGAAAGTCAGGTCGTATTGTGAATGGCCCAACTGTGTTGTGGGCCTTTAGCAGGCCAAAAGAGAAACCGAGCTGGTATTGGACCATGAAGGGCATGGGCCATTAAAAGGCCAAAACTAAGGTCCAACTACAAATGGCCCAACTCATTTATGGTCTGTTAACAGGCCGAAAGGCACACAGGGCCGGGAATTGGCCCAACACTTAAATGGGTCGCTAAAAGGCCAAAGTTCAGGTCCGACTACAAATGGACCAACTGATTTATGGGCCGTCAACAGGCTGAAAGTGACACCGGGCCAGAAATTGGCCCAACACTTAAATGGGCTGCTAAAAGGCCGAAACTCAGGTCTGACAACAAATGGCCCATCAGATTTATGGGCCGTCAACAGGCTGAAAGACACACCGGGCCGAAAATTAGCCCAAAATTTAAATGGGTCGCTAAAAGGCCGAAAGATGTACATCCTGAAAATTGGCCCATCCATTAAATGGGCCGTTAAGAGGCCAAAATCTCATCGGGCCGATATTGAGCCAAATATATAGCGGGCTGTTAACGGGCTCGAACTGACGATGGGCTGCAATGGTGTCAAATCTTTAACGGGCCGTTGACGGGCCGAATTGGCACATCTCATATGGGTCGTGGGCTTAAATGGACCTGACACAAGTAGGCCTTATATGGGCCGGCCTGCTGATTTTTACTAGGCCGGCCTTTTTCATCGGAATGGTCCGCTTTTGGGCCGTGCAACGTGTCGACCTATCATAAATGCCTCCTGTCCAATGAGTGGATGGCATCTATCCCAACGGTGAGGCAACACGTGTTTCCTGTGGCCAATCATGATTTTACACGTGGAAAATCCCCATTGGTTCGGGCCGTTAACGGGTTATCGGATCCAAAACCGGACCCAATAGCTTAACGGCGTTCCATTACGGTGGATGCCACGTGTCGGTCACCCTTGACGAAAGCACTTCTGTGACGCGCGATTTATTGTCATGGAAGTGGACACTTCCGTGATGATAATTTTGGTAATTTCATGGAACACTTCTACGACAGCACAGGTACGACTATCTTGATTCTGTCATAAAATCGTCATGAATGTACATGCATGACAAAAAACGCGACCTACTGTGACAAACACGTATCATCACGGATGTGTATTTTTTGTAGTGATGTGACCAACACCTGAAGGGTTTACTAGAGTCAATAATCTAGTTCACATCGCTATGTGAATAACACCCAAAGAGTACTAAGGTATGATCATGTTTTGCTCGTGAGAGAAGTTTAGTCAACGGGTCTGTCACATTTAGAGCTGTATGTATTTTGCAAATATTCTATGTCTACAATGCTCTGCACGGAGCTACTCTAGCTAATTTCTCCCACTTTCAATATGTATCTAGATTGAGACTTAGAGTCATCTGGATTGGTGTAAAAGCTTGCACCGATGTAACTTTTTGCGACGGGCTCTTTTATCACCTCCATAATCGAGAAATATTTCCTTAGTCCTCACTAAGGATATTCTTGACCGCTGTCCAGTGATCTACTCTTAGATCAAAATTGTACTCCCTTGCCAAAATCAGAGCAAGGTATACAATAGGTCTGGTACACATCATACCATACTTTATAGAACCTATGA
Source organism: Triticum dicoccoides (assembly GCF_002162155.2). Classification (NCBI taxonomy): domain Eukaryota; kingdom Viridiplantae; phylum Streptophyta; class Magnoliopsida; order Poales; family Poaceae; genus Triticum; species Triticum dicoccoides. Next base: position 183,895,794 of record NC_041389.1, read on the forward strand.
CTGAGGCATAGGGAATGACTTTTCATTCTCTTTCTATTTTCTGCCATAGTCGAGTTTTGAGTCTTACTCAACTTCACACCTTGCAACACAGGCAAGAACTCCTTCTTTGACTGTTCTATTTTGAACTACTTCAATATTTTATCAAGGTATGTATTCATTGAAAAATCTCATCAAGCATCTTAATCTATCTCTATAGATCTTGATGCTCAATGTGTAAGCAGCTTCACCATGGTATTTCTTTGAAAAACTCTTATTCAAGTATCCTTTTATGCTATCCAGAATTTCTATATCATTTCCAATCAACAATATGTCATCTACATATAGTTTTAGAAAAATGCTACAGAGCTCCCACTCACTTTCTTGTAAATATAGGCTTCTCTAAAAGTCTGTATAAAACCATATGCCTTGATCAACTCATCAAAGAGTATATTCCAACTCCGAGATGCTTGCACCAATCCATAGATGAATCGCTGGAGCTTGCACATTTTGTTAGCACCTTTAGGATTGAGAAAACCTTCTGGTTGCATCATATACAACTCTTCATTAATAAATCCATTAAGGAATGCAGTTTTGACATCCATTTGCTAGATTTCATAAAATGTGGCAATTGCTAAATGATTCGGACAGACTTAAGCATCGATACGAGTGAGAAAATCTCATGGTATTCAACATCTTGAACTTGTCAAAATTTTTTTTGCGACAAGTCAAGCTTTGTAGATAGTAACACTACTTATCAGCGTCTGTCTTCCTCTTGAAGATCCATTTATACAATATGGCTTGTCGTTCACCGGGCAACTCCACCAAAGTCCACACTTTGTTCTCATACATGGATCCTATCTCAGATTTCATGGCCTCAAGCCATTTTGCGGAATCTGGGCTCATCATCGCTTCCTCATAGTTCGTAGGTTCATCATGGTCTAGTAACATGACTTCTAGAACAGGATTACCGTACCACTCTGGTGCGAACTGTACTTTGGAAGACCTACGACGTTCTGTAGTAACTTAATTTGAAGTTTCATGATCATCATCATTAGCTTCCTCACTAATTGGTGTAGGAATCACTGGAACTGATTTCTGTGATGAACTACTTTCCAATTCGGGAGAAGGTACAATTACCTTATCAAGCTCTACTTTCCTCCAACTCACTTCTTTCAAGAGAAACTCCTTCTCTAGAAAGGATCCATCTTAGCCATGAATATCTTGCTTTCAAATCTGTGATAGAAGGTGTACCCAATACTTTCCTTTGGGTATTCTATGAAAAGCACTTCTTCGATTTGGGTTCAAGCTTATCAAGTTGAAACTTTTTCACATTAGCATCGCAGCCCCAAACTTTAAGAAACGACAACTTTGGTTTCTTGCCAAACCACAGTTCATAAGGTGTCGTCTCAACGGATCTTGATGGTTCCCTATTTAAAGTGAATGCAGCTGTCTCTGATGCATAACCACAAAATGATGGTGGTAAATCGGTAAGATACATCATAGACCGCACCATATCCAATAAAGTGCGGTTACCACGTTCGGACACACCATAACGTTGTGGTGTTCCAGGTGACGTGAGCTGTGAAACTATTCCACATTGTTTTATATGAAGGCCAAACTCGTAACTCAAATATTCTCCTCCACGATCAGATAGTAGAAACTTTATTTTCTTGTTACGATGATTCTCCACTTCACTCTGAAATTCTTGGAACTTTTCAAATGTTTCAGACTTGTGTTTCATTAAGTAGATATACCCATATATGCTCAAATCATCTGTGAAGGTTAGAAAATAACGATACTTGCCACGAGCATCCACACTCATTGGATCGCATACATCGGTATGTATTATTTCCAATAAATCAGTAGCTCGTTCCATTGTTCTGAAGAACGAAGTTTTAGTCATCTTGCCCAAAAGGCACGGTACGCAAGCATCAAATGATTCATAATCAAGTGATTCCAAAAACCCATCAGCATGGAGTTTCTTCATGCGCTTTACACCGATATGACCCAAACGGCAGTGCCACAAATAAGTTGCACTATCATTATCAACTTTGCATCTTTTGGCATCAATATTATGAATATGTGTATCACTACGATCGACATCCAACAAACTATTTTCATTGGGTGTATGACCATCGAAGGCTTTATTCATGTAAACAGAATAGCAATTATTCTCTGACTTTAAATGAATAACCGTATTGCAATAAACATGATAAAATCATATTCATGCTCAACGCAAACGCCAAATAACATTTCTTTAGGTTTAACACTAACCCCGAAAGTATAGGGAGTGTGCGATGATGATCATATCAATCTTGGAACCACTTCCAACATACATTGTCACTTCACCCTCAACTAGTCTCTGTTTATTCTGTATCTCCTGTTTCGAGTTACTAATTTTTAGCAACCGAACAAGTATCAAATACCCAGGGCTACTATAAACACTAGTAAGGTACACATCAATAACCTGTATATCAAATATACCCTTGTTCACTTTGCCATCCTTCGTATCCACCAAATATTCATGGCATTTCCGCTTCCAGTGACCATTTCCTATTGCAGTAGAAGCACTCAGTTTCAGGCTTTAGTCTAGCTTTGGGCTTCTTCACGGAAGTGACAACTTGCTTGCCATTCTACTTGAAGTTCCCTTTCTTTCCCTTTGCCTTTTTATTGAAACTAGTGATCTTGTCAATCATCAACACTTGATGTTCTTTCTTGATTTCTACCTTCGTTGATTTCAACATCACGAAGAGCTCGGGAACCGTTTTCGTCATCCCTTGCATACTATAGTTCATCACGAAGTTCTACTAACTTGGTGATGGTGACTAGAGAACTCTTTCAATCACTATCTTATCTGGAAGATTAACTCCCACTTGATTCAAGCGATTGTAGTACCCAGACAATCTGAGCACATGCTCAATAGTTGAGCAATTCTCCTCCATCTTTTAGCTATAGAACTTGTTGGAGACTTCATATCTCTCAACTCGGGTATTTGCTTGAAATATTAACTTCAACTCCTGGAACATCTCATATGGTCCATGACGTTCAAAGCGTCTTTGAAGTCCCGATTCTAAGCCGTTAAGCATGGTGCACTAAACTATCGAGTAGTCATCATATTGAGCTAGCCAAACATTCATAACGTCTGCATTTGCTCCTGCAATAGGTCTGTCACCTAGCGGTGCATCAAGGACATAATTCTTCTGTGCATCAATGAGGATAAACCTCAGATCACAGATCCAGTCTGCATCATTGCTACTATCATCTTTCAACTTAGTTTTCTCTAGGAACACACATAAAATATAGGGAAGCAACAACACGAGCTATTGATCTACAACATAATTTGCAAAATACTATCAGGACTAAGTTCATGATAAATTAAAGTTCAACTAATCATATTACTTAAGAACTCCCACTTAGATAGACATCCCTCTAATCATCTAAGTGATCACGTGATCCAAATAAACTAAACAATGTCCGATCATCACGTGAGATGGATGTAACGCCCAAAATTCGACCCTATCCTAAAGGAACTCGAAGGTCCCACCAAGGATAGAAGCGCATCTTGAAGACGCTTTTGCAAGGTGCATATCATTACATCAACATTACATAATAGATGGGGATACATAAAAGAGGCATACAAATGCCGCAAGAATACATCAATACCTCTTACATAAGATCAACATCCATCTACGGATGAAACACAAACAGAAGCTCAAACGACAACCACCCTGCTAGCCCAGACTGCCGACCTGGAACCTATCCCCTGATCGAAGAAGAAGCAGAAGAAGAACTCCAAAACAAGCAAACGTCGCTTTCGCGTCATGATCATCGCATAACCTGTACCTGCAACTGTTGTTGTAGTAATCTATAAGCCACGAGGACTCAGCAATCCCATTACCATGGGTATCAAGACTAGCAAAGCTTAATGGGTAAGGTAGGGGTAAAGTGGTGAGGTTGCAGCATCGACTAAGCATATATGGTGGCTAACGTACGCAAATAAAAGTGACAAGAGAACAAACAAAATGGTCCTGAAGCTAGCAATGATCAAGAGGTGATACTGAACTCCTACTTTCGTCAAACATAACCCAAAACCGTGTTCACTTCCCGGACTCCGCCGAAAAGAGACCATCACGGCTACACACGCGGTTGATGCGTTTTAATTCGAATCAGGTGTCAAGTTATCTACAACCAGATATTAACAAATTCCCATCTGCCACATAACCGCGGGAACGGCTCTCGAAAGTTTATACCCAGCAGGGGTGTCCCAACTTAGCCCATCACAAGCTCTCACGGTCAACGAAGGATATTCCTTCTCCTAGGAAGACCCGATCAGTCTCGGAATCCCGATTTACAAGACATTTCGACAATGGTAAAACAAGACCAGCAAAGCCGCCCGATGTGCCGACAATCCCGATAGGAGCTGCACATATCTCGTTCTCAGGGAAACACCGGATGAGACTAGCTACGATTAAAACCAGACCTCAAGTTTCCTCGAGGTGGCCCTGCAGGCAGCTCGGTTCAGACCAACACTTAGAGAAGCACTGGCCCGGGGGGGTTAAAATAAAGATGACCCTTGAGAGACCGACTACCAAGGGAAAAGTATAGGTGGTGGTAAGGCAAATGGTAAAACCAAGGTTGGGCCTTGCTGGAGGAGTTTTATTCAAAGCGAACTGTCAAGGGGGTCCCATAAATCACCCAACTGTGTAAGGAACGCAAAATCAAGGAACATAACACCGGTATGACGGAAACTAGGGAGGCAAGAGTGGAACAAAACACCAGGCATAAGGCCGAGTCTTCCACCCTTTACCAAGTATATAGATGCGTTAATTAAATATGAGATATTATGATATCCCAACATAACCCTGTCCAGCATGGAGCAATCTTCAACTTCACCTGCAACTAACAACTCTATAAGAGGGGCTGAGCAAAAGCGGTAACATAGCCAAGCAACGGTTTGCTAGGTAGGGTGAAAAGGTTAGAGGCTGACATGGCAATTTGGGAAGGCTCGAAGAGCAAGTGATAGGAAGCGCAGCAAAGCGATAGAGCGAAGCAACTAGCATAGCAATGATAGTAGTGAGATCCAGGGTAGCGGTCATCTTGCCTGAAATCCCGCTAGGAAGAAGAACGAGTCCATAAAGAAGACGAACAGATGAAGCCGAACCAAGCGTAGACGAACGAATCCTCACGATCACAACGAAATGGGAACTATCGAGAAGAAGCACACAACATGGTAAACACACCACACATATACATGACATGATGCACAATCAAGCATGATGCATGGCAAGGCTACAGAAAGCTTCTCATGGCAAGAGATGATGCATAGAAGAACAGCACATCAAAGCAAGGTTAAATGAGGCTGGAAACAACATATAACAAATCCGGTAGGTCCTCATATGCAAGTTTCAAAATTGTTTGCTATCTGAATAAACCTTATGTTCAAGTTGTTAAACAACAAGTTAAGATGCACCAATATGATCTACACGAAATTCTAGTCAAGTTACATATAAAGTTCATTAAGTTGGAGCTACGGCCTAGAAGATATGAGCAAAACAAGTTAAACATGGCATTGATGCAAAATGCATACAAACATCAAGCAAACACTCTCAAAACATGGATGCAACATGATAAATGAAACTTCATGCAAAATCAAGCAAGTTTCATATAGAGCACACTCAAAACGGAGCAACGGTTCAACACATACACATGAAACAAGTTTAAAGGACAAGCTGTCCAAAACAGCAACTAGGCATCTTGCAAGCATAAAAATAATATGCTACAACATCTCAACGTGAAAACAAAAGGCATGGGCATGAATTACAGGTAAAGCATGACAAAACATGAACACTGAGCTATCTCCATAAAAGACTATAACATGCTCAAAAGGACATGGCAAGATTGCAAATAATAACAGTTTCAGACTTAACAGAAGTAACATCAGGTCGCAATGTTTAGAGCTATCGAACAGCATGTTACAAGAACTTAACATGGCAAACAAAGGCATGGCATGCTAAAACTAAAGACAAAGAACAAAACTCCCTTACTGAACTAATCCCAAAGATCAACATAAAACATGGTAGCATCCATGCAAACATGGCAAATGATACGACATATTCATACATGGCAGGAACAACAATAAGTAGGCATTTTGGTGAGCTTGTACCACTCACCACAGAGCAATACATGGCATGGCAAGGTGACCAATAGTAATATGGCATATTTATGAAGCCAAACATGGCAAGAGAAAGTTCATATCATGCTTGGATCACTAACAACAATCATGGCAACATTGAACTTAATGTTAACAGGCTGACATCAACATTATTTAGCAAGTTTGGAGAAAGATAAAAACAAGTTACAGCAGGCTATAACTGCAACCAGGGGCATTAATGGATATAGCATGACATGTATAACAAAACATCCTTAGTGAACATCTCCAGATTATGCATAGAATGACTTGTAGCAGGAGGTTTACATAGCATCATGATATAGCAGATTCAGACTAGCAAAACAGTAACAGCAAGTACCCTACTTCACGAGCTCAATGAATTCACTACAAGTCTCACAAAAATATATGGATTGCACCAATGTAAAGATGGCATGATGTATCTCAAAACTCATATATACATCAAGCTCATAGGATGCACACACAAAATGCAATGAAAAAGACAAAACAACAAGTTCTGTTAACAGACAGCAGTCAACATATAGCACTCTTGCAACGATGATTTGGGCATTAAGATGGACTCAAACAAGCATGGCACAACGGAATGAAATGTAGAGCATCTCACAACGAACATTTTGATATATCATACACAAGAAACAGAGCAGTATGCATGAAGTTACAGCAGGTCAAACATAGCACCAGAATGTGAGTTTTTCAGGGACGACAGTTTTCTGAAGAAAAAACAAACAGGTGCAACATAGCAATACTACGCACGGGCGAGGATTTTGGCGGGATCGCTCACATTGGGCTCGGCCCACGAAGGATGCAGGTTGTCTGGGAGGCAGAGGGAGATGGGCTGGGCCATGGGCCCACGTGACCGACGTCAACGGAGCCGAGCGAAAACCGGCTGGATCGGGCTCCTCCCGATCTGCGGCGGTGGCGGTGCTCCGGGATTCCGGCAAGGGCGGAGGAGGCCATAGGGTGACGGCTCCGGCCGGATCCGGACGGACCTAGCCGTGGGGACTCCGTTCCCGGCCACGGCGAGGTCCGCCGGCGATGGGGCGACGAGGAGGCTGAGGAACTCCTGCTCCTGTGAGGTCAAGGAGAGAGGCGCCGCGGGGATG
>NC_041389.1:183903502-183924703 GCF_002162155.2 Triticum dicoccoides
TGGGGAAGGACGTGTGGCTCGCTGGGGGAGGCCAGGAGCGGCGGTTGGCGGCGGCTGGCCACTCCGGTGGTGCCACTTGGCGGCGGAGGAGCGGCCCGGCGCGGAGTTTGAGGAGGGCGACGGCGGTTGCAGGTGGGAGGAGGGTTAGGGAAGGATTATGGCTAGCTTTAGACTAGGAAATGTTAAAATTGGCATGGAGGGGTCTATATATAGCAAGGGGGCTAGGGTTAGGGGGTTATCATCCGTTTTCAGGCATCGGATCTCGATCCGAGGGTCCGAAGCGGAGGGGGTTTTAGGTGGGCTGCAGGTGGGCTGTGCAGAAGGGTTGGGCTGAGAGGAGAGAAGAGAAATGCGGCCCGGCATGGGTTTCGGATACCGAAACGGTCCAATGTCTATACCGGCTATATTGCGGTTATATATTTAACGGTTGGGCAGCCAAATGAACTCCGAATGCGACAAAACTTGATAGGCGGTCTACCTACACTATAATAAGACCGCATGACAAGTTTCAACCCATTCTGAGAACATTTTTATGCCACTTATAAAATAAAATTTCAGAGGTGCTGCGGGCGCGTGCGAGTGTGTCTGGACTCGGAACGGACAACCGAGAGAACCGGCGGAACCCGAACGGATGCAAGTTTTGAAAAACATGCAGATGAAATGCAGATGATGACATGGAAAAATGCAACACGCAAGCAAATGACATGGCAAGGACGGCGAATAACTGGCGAACACTTGGCGCATCGAATCCGGGGCATTACAAAACTCCTCCACTAACAAGAGATCTCGTACCGAGATTTTAGGACCGAGACGGAAGGGAAAAAGGAAGAGGTGAAACAACAGCTGAAGAGAGAAGAACAAAGTTGAGAGCACTGGGTAAAAAAAAGGAACGACGAGTATGAAGAGAATCAAAAGCTCAAAGAACACGATGGATTCTGAAACCATCCCGGTTAGAACAAAATGATAATGGAATAAGAACGGAAGAATTAGGCAGCACTGCGGCTAAACATGGAAAGAGTTGGAACTGAGATTGACAAAAATGGGACGATAGTTGACGAGAGGAACAGCACAATGCCTCCGGAAGACTTGAAAGAGTGAAACAAAAAGGACGAGGAAATAAATGGCAACTTCTACCACGAACGAAATAGAAAGCAACCTTAGAAGAAAGGATTGAATGGAGTTGTTGGAAATTCAACAACAAAAGAATTGCTTGTTGTGGACTTATAGATAACATCTCAAAATTTTAGAGGTGATAACCGACCACGAGCGGAAAAGGTGGAAAAGATGAGAAGAACGAAGAAATGCAAAACTCCATTTCAGACGAATACGGAGAATTAAATGCACTTTGAGACGCAAGAAAGAAAGATTCTTGAGCTCCTCCAAAAGAACCTAGATGAACACTTGAAGAATGAATTAAATTATGACGAGCCACCATGAAGAACTCATGTAATAAAAGGATGATGAGATACAATTCAAGGATGGAAAGAATAAGGACTACGCCTTGCTATGATTTAGATGGAGGTTCTGACGAGATGGCCGAGGAAGCTTTGAACTCCGGGATATAAAATATTAACTCGGAACCGAGAGACTAATCATCATGAAAAACCTCCGAAGGAAGGAATTGATCCACTTGATGAAAGAAGAATAAGAATTATGTTATGCTTATCCTTCATCAATTAAATTGATGAGAAGCAATGGATTGCATACAACTTATCCACGTTGGGAAAAGACTAAGGGAAGATATAGCGCCAAATTTGGGAAGGTCTCCTTGAACCACCGGTAGGATTGGAAAGAACGAATGAATTGATACAATAACAACAGAAAAGAACTCTTCAACGAACCACCGGAAGAGTTCAAAATTGAATGGCGAAAGGGAATGGAATCACCGGGAAGAATTAGAAACGCAAAAGGATACTTGAGGGAATTTAGAGACAAGAGAACGAAGAGATCGCGAACTGATAGAAGAATACTTGAACGAAGCACCCGAAGAATATTGAGACGAACGAAGGGGCACGGGTATAGAATAATTGGAGAACAAATTTGAAAGCGTAGAACGAAGAAATATTCCGCAAAGATGGCCTTCGGATGATCGAGAGAGAAAGCAACTCCTAAAATACTCCGGATGGATGAAAAGAATTGCGCGACTCGAAACAATTCGATAGGACAACATCAAGCTAGCGCTACGAATCTTCTGGAGAACGGACAAAATTTAAGGGAAACTCTTCTTCGGTCTTCAAAAGACGACGGGAAGCACCACCAAAATTTTCCAAGGCACTCCGGGGGAACGAAAGCAAGAGGTTGAGGCTACAACAAAAAGAGTTTGAAAGCGATCTTGGAGAAGGCATGTGACTGATGAAATTCATTCTTACGTCACACTTGAAAAAAAAATTGAGAATAACCCCGGGAGAATTAGAAGAGTCAGGTAAGATCCTGGGAAAAGACCTGTGGGTTAGGGCCCACTAAAAGAAAACACCGTTGGAAAGGGATGTTGAATAGATAGATGATGCACCGGAACAAATGAAATATTTGAATGAGGTGACACCCTCGAATTAATTCGAACACAAACGAATCTCTTGAGATGTCTTGAGCACTCCGAAAAGATAAACTGGCGAGAGGCGAATGAGCAAGGGGAAAACATTTGAGCCGAGGAAAAGAATATGATCAACACCGAAAAAAACTTGAATTGAATCCACCGGAAAAGAAAACAGATGAAGAATGTCAAACGAGACGAGAATTCACTGGTTGGAATAATTGAGGGAAGACTGAAGAGACTCCGTACGAATGAAATTGATGCTCGAAAGAGACTCGGGCATCGGGAAGAAGAGGGTGGGAGGGCGGGAAAACAAAGGTAACTTGGAAGGGGAAACCGACGAATATCTTGAAGAGAAAACACCAGTTGAAATCATTGAGGAAAGAATGCAAAGACTTCGCACGAGTAGGATGGATACTCGATTACGGACTCCGGTTCCGAGAAGAAGAAGGGAGGGCGGGTGGGAAAAGAAGACAACTGAGGATTGGACTTACAAAAACAAAGAGGGTCGAATCAACTTGACGAGAAATGCACCGGATGAAAAGAGCTGAGAACCAACGATCGGAAAACAAACTACGTGATCCTAAAGAAAAATTCAAAGGGGAAGAGGAGTAACTCAAAACACCTACGTCAAGATTCCTCACCAGAGCGACGAAGGGGCTGAGGAGTAAAAAGAATTCCTGCTCTCCGATATAACTAGACTCCGAAAACAGTTTTCTTCTAGACTCAACAACGGCCAAACTACACGATCAAACAAGGGGGGGCTCCTAAGGTCGGTCAAGGCTCTGATACCAACTTGTCACGCCCAATATGCGACCCTATCCTAAAGGAACTCGAAGGTCCCACCAAGGATAGAAGCGCATCTTGAAGACGCTTTTGCAAGGTGGATATCATTACATCAACATTACATAATAGATGGGGATACATACAAGAGGCATACAAATGCCGCAAGAATACATCAATACCTCTTACATAAGATCAACATCCGTCTACGGATGAAACACAAACAGAAGCTCAAACGACAACCACCCTGCTAGCCCAGGCTGCCGACCTGGAACCTATCCCCTAATCAAAGAAGAAGAAGAAGAAGAACTCCAAAACAAGCAAACATCGCTCTTGCGTCATGATCATCGCATAACCTGTACCTGCAACTGTTGTTGTAGTAATCTGTGAGCCATGAGGACTCAGCAATCCCATTACCATGGGTATCATGACTAGCAAAGCTTAATGGGTAAGATAGGGGTAAAGTGGTGAGGTTGCAGCAGTGACTAAGCATATATGGTGGCTAACATACGCAAATAAGAGCGAGAAGAGAACAAACGGAACGGTCGTGAAGCTAGCAATGATCAAGAGGTGATCCTGAACTCCTACTTACGTCAAACATAACCCAAAACCGTGTTCACTTCCCAGACTCCGCCGAAAAGAGACCATCACGGCTACACACGCGGTTGATGCGTTTTAATTCGAATCAGGTGTCAAGTTATCTACAACCGGATATTAACAAATTCCCATCTGCCACATAACCGCGGGCACGGCTCTCGAAAGTTTATACCCTGCAGGGATGTCCCAACTTAGCCCATCACAAGCTCTCACGGTCAACGAAGGATATTCCTTCTCCCAGGAAGACCCGATCAGTCTCAGAATCCCGGTTTACAAGAGATTTCGACAATGGTAAAATAAGACCAGCAAAGCCGCCCGATGTGCCGACAATCCCGATAGGAGCTGCACATATCTCGTTCTCTGGGCAATACCGGATGAGACTAGCTACGAGTAAAACCAGACCTCAAGTTTCCCCGAGGTGGCCCCGCAGGCAGCTTGTTTCATACCAGCACTTAGAGAAGCACTGGCCCGGGGGGGGGGGCTAAAATAAAGATGACCCTCGAGGGAGCGACTCCCAAGGGAAAAGTATAGGTGGTGGTGAGGCAAATGGTAAAACCAAGGTTGGGCCTTGCTGGAGGAGTTTTATTTAAAGCGAACTGTCAAGGGGGTCCCATAAATCACCCAACCGTGTAAGGAACGCAAAATCAAGGAACATAACACCGGTATGACAGAAACTAGGGCGGCAAGAGTGGAACAAAACACCAGGCATAAGGCCGAGTCTTCGACCCTTTACCAAGTATATAGATGCATTAATTAAATAAGAGATATTGTGATATCTAAACATAACCCTGTCCACCATGGAGCAATCTTCAACTTCACCTGCAACTAACAACACTATGAGAGGGGCTGAGCAAAAGCGGTATAATAGCCAAGCAACGGTTTGCTAAGTAGGGTGAAAAGGTTAGAGGCTGACATGGCAATTTGGGAAGGCTCGAAGACCAAGTGATAGGAAGCACAACAAAGCGATAGAACGAAGGAACTAGCATAGCAATGATAGTAGTGAGATCCAGGGTAGCGGTCATCTTGCCTGAAATCCCGCTAGGAAGAAGAACGAGTCCATGAAAAGACGAACGGATGAAGCCGAACTAAGCGTAGACGAACGAATCCTCAAGATCGCAACGAAACGGGGACTATCGTGAAGAAGCACACAACATGGTAAACACACCACACATATACATGACATGATGCACAATCAAGCATGATGCATGGCAAGGCTAGAGAAAGCTTCTCATGGCAAGAGATGATGCATAGAAGAACAACACATCAAAGCAAGGTTAAATGAGGCCGGAAACAACATATAACAAATCCGGTAGGTCCTCATATGCAAGTTTCAAAATTGGTCCAGATCTGAATAAACCTTATGTTCAAGTTGTTAAACAGCAAGTTAAGATGCACCAAGATGATCTACACGAAATTCTAGTCAAGTTACATATAAAGTTCATTTTGTTCGGAGCTACGGCCTAGAAGATATGAGCAAAACAAATTAAACATGGCATTGATGCAAAATGCATACAAACATCAAGCAAGCACTCTCAAAACATGGATGCGACACAATAATATGAAACTTCATGCAAAATCAAACAAGTTTCATATAGAGCACACTCAAAACGGAGCAACGGTTCAACACATACACACGAAACAAGTTTAAAGGACAAGCTGTCCAAAACAGCAACTAGGCATCTTGCAAGCATCAAAACAATATGCTACAGTATCTCAACGTGAAAACAAGGCATGGGCATGAAGTACAGGTAAAGCATGACAAAACATGAACACTGAGCTATCTCTAGAAAACAATATAACATGCTCAAAAGGACATTGCAAGATTGTAAATAATAACAGTTTCAGACTTAACAGAAATAACATCAGGTTGCAATGTTTAGAGCTATCAAACAGCATGTTACAGGAACTTAACATGGCAAACAAAAGCATGGAATGCTAATACTAAAGACAAAGAACAAAACTGCCTTACTAAACTAATCCCAAAGATCAACAGAAAACATGGTAGCCTCCATGCAAACATGGCAAATGATATGACAGATTCATACATGGCAGGAACAACAATAAGTAAGCATGTTGGTGAGCTTGTACCACTCACCATAGAGCAATAAATTGCATGGAAAGGTGCCCAAAAGTAAGGTCACATATGTATGAATCTAAACATGGCAAGAGCAAGTTCATAGCATGCTTGGATCAGTAACCACAATCATGACAACATTGAACTTAATGTTAACAGGCTGACAGCAACATTATTTAGCAAGTTTGGAACAAGATAACAACAAGTTACAGCAGTCTATAAATGCAACCAGGGGCATGAATGGATAGAGCATGACATGTATAACAAAACATCCTTAGCGAACATCTCCAGATTATGCATAGAATGACTTGTAGCAGCAGGTTTACATAGCATCATGATATAGCAGATTCAGACTAGCAAAACAGTAACAGCAAGTACCCTACTTCACGAGCTCAATGCATTCACTACAAGATGGCACCAGTGTAAAGATGGCATGATGTAGCTCAAAACTCGTGTAGACATCAAGCTCATAGGATGCACACACAAAATACATTGAAAAAGACAAAACAGCAAGTTCTGTTAACAGACAGCAGTCAACATCATATAGCACTCTTGCAACGATGATTTGGGCATTAATATGGACTCAAACAAGCATGGCACAATGGGATGAAATGTAGAGCATCTGACAACGAACATTTTGATATATCATACACAAGAAACGGAGCAGCATGCATAAGTTACAGCAGGTCAAACATAGCACCAGAATGTGAGTTTTTCAGGGACGGCAGATTTTTGAAGAAAAAAACAAACATGCGCAACATAGCAATACTACGCACAGGCGAGGATTTCGGTGGGCTCGCTCACCTTGGGCTCGACCCACGAAGGAAGTAGGCCGGCTGGGAGACAGAGGGAGTTGGGCTGGGCCACGGGCCCACGTGACCGACGTCAACGGAGACGAGCGAAAACCGGCTGGATCATGCTCCTCCCGATCTGTGGCGGCTGCGGCGCTCCGGGATTCTGGCGAGGGCAGAGGACGCTATAGGGCGACGCTCCTGCCGGATCCGGATGGACCTAGCCACGGGGACTCCGTTCCCGGCGACGGCGAAGTCCGCCGGCGATGGGGCAACGAGGAGGCCGAGGAGCTCCTGCTCCGGCGAGGTCGAGGAGAGAGGCACCGCGGGGATGGTGCGGGTGCTCGGGCGGCAGAGGCGCGGCTTGAGGGTCGCGGCGGAGGCGGAGCCCGGCTTGGAGCGGGTGGAGGAGCTCGGCATGGGGGAGGGGAGGGGCGAGGCCGCGGAGCCGGCTGCCGGCGGTGAGCGCACCGGCGTAGAGGGAGGAGTGGGTAGCCAGGCTCGCGCGTGTGCTTCGGGCCTAGATCTGGCCCAGGGCAGGCCTCCCACGGGCATGGCGGGCCGCGGTGAAGTGGGGCGCGGGGAAGGACGCGTGGCGCGCTGGGGGAGGCCTGGAGCGGCGGTTGGCGGCGGCTGGCCACTCCGGTGGTGCTACTTGGCGGCGGAGGAGCGGCTCGGCGAGGAGTTTGAGGAGGGCGATGGCGGTTGCAGGTGGGAGGACGGTCAGGGGAGGATTATGGCTAGGTTTAGACTAGGAAATGCCAAAAATGGCATGCAAGGGTCTATATATAGCAAGGGGGCTAGGGTTAGGGGGTTATCATCCATTTTCGGGCATCGGATCTCGATCCGAGGGTCCGAAGCGGAGGGGGTTTTAGGTGGGCTGCAGGTGGGCTGTGCAGAAGGGTTGGGCTGAGAGGAGAGAAGAAAAATGTGGCCCGGCATGGGTTTCGGATACCGAAAGCGTCCAACGTCTATACCGGCTATATCGCGGTTATATATTTAATGGTTGGGCAGCCAAACGAACTCCGAATGTGACGAAACTTGACAGGCGGTCTACCTACACTATAATAAGACCACACGACAAGTTTCAACCCATTCCGAGAAATTTTTATGCCACTTATAAAATAATATTTCGGAGGTGCCGCGGGCGCGTGCGAGTGTGTCCGGACTCGGAACGGACAACGGAGAGAACCGGCGGAACCCGAACGGATGCAAGTTTTGAAAAACATGTAGATGAAATGCAGATGATGACATGGCAAAAGCAACACGCAAGCAAATGACATGGCAAGGTCGGCGAATAACTGGCGAACACCTGGCGCATCGGATCCGGGGCGTTACAATGGAGTAGTTTTCAATGGTGAACATCACTATGTTGATCATATCTACTATATGATTCACGCTCGACCTTTCGGTCTCGGTGTTCTGAGGCCATATCTGTATATGCTAGACTCGTCAAGTTTAACCTGAGTATTCCGCGTGTGCAACTGTTTTGCACCCGTTGTATTTGAACGTAGAGCCCATCACACCCGATCATCACGTGGTGTCTCAGCACGAAGAACTTTCGCAACGGTGCATACTCAGGGAGAACACTTATACCTTGAAATTTAGTGAGAGATCATCTTATAATGCTACCGTCAATCAAAGCAAAATAAGATGCATAAAGGATAAACATCACATGCAATCAATATAAGTGATATGATATGGCCATCATCATCTTGTGCTTTGTGATCACCATCTTCGAAGCACCGTCATGATCACCATCGCCACCGGCGCAACACCTTGATCTCCATCGTAGCATCATTGTTGTTTCACCACCTATTGCTTCTGTTACTATCACTACCACTTAGTGATAAAGTAAATCAATTACAGGGCGATTGCATTGCATACAATAAAGCGACAACCATATGGCTCCTACTAGTTGCCGATAACTTTCTTATAAAACATGATCATCTCATATAATAAAATTTAGCATCATGTCTTGACCATATCACATCACAACATGCCCTGCAAAAACAAGTTAGACGTCCTCTACTTTGTTGTTGCAAGTTTTACGTGGCTGCTACGGGCTGAGCAAGAACCGTTCTTACCTACGCATCAAAACCATAACGATAGTTCGTCATGTTGGTGTTTTTTTAACCTTCTCAAGGACTGGGCGTAGCCATACTCGATTCAACTAAAGTTGAAGAAACTGACACCCGCCAGCCACCTATGTGCAAAGGACGTCGGTAGAACCAGTCTCGCGTAAGCGTATGCGTAATGTCGGTCCGGTCCGCTTCATCCAACAATACCGCCGAACCAAAGTATGACATGCTGGTAAGCAGTATGACTTGTATCGCCCACAACTCACTTGTGTTCTACTCGTGCATATAACATCTACACATAAAACCAGGCTCGGATGCCACTGTTGGGAACGTAGTAATTTCATAAAAAATTCCTACGCACATGCAAGATCATGGTGATGCATAGCAATGAAAGGGGAGAGTTTCGTCCACGTACCCTCGTAGACCGAAAGCGGAAGCGTTAGCACAACGCGGTTGATGTAGTCGTACGTCTTCACGATCCGACCGATCAAGTACTGAACGTACGGCACCTCCGAGTTCAGCACACATTCAGCTCGATGACGTCCCACGAACTCCGATCCACCAGAGCTTTGCAGGAGAGTTCCGTCAGCACGACGGCGTGATGACGGTGTTGATGATGCTACCAACGCAGGGCTTTGCCTAAGCACCGCTATGATATTACTGAGGTAGAATATGGTGGAGGGGGCACCGCACATGACTAAGAGATCAAGAGATCAATTTTTGTGTCTAGAGGTGCCCCCTGCCCCTGTATATAAAGGAGGGAGGGAGAGGCCGGCCCTAGAGGAGGGTGCGCCAAGTGTGGGGAGTCCTACTAGGACTCCCAAGTCCTAGTAGGATTCCCCTTTCCTTTCAGGAGTAGGAGAGAAGGAAAGAGGGGGAGAGGGAGGAGGAAAAGGGGGTTGCACCCCTTGTCCAATTCGGACCAGAGGGGGGTGCGTGCCTCCTTCCTTTTGGCCTCTCTCCTCTATTCCCGTATGGCCCAATAATGCCCATATACTCCCCGGTGAATTCCCGTAACTCTCTGGTACTTCGACAAATACCTGAATCACTCGGAACCTTTCCGAAGTCCGAATATAGTCGTCCAATATATCGATCTTTATGTCTCGACTATTTCGAGATTCCTCGTCATGTCCTCGATCTCATCCGGGACTCCAAAATACCTTCGGTACATCAAAACACATAAACTCATAATACCGATCGTCACCGAACTTTAAGCATGCGGACCCTACGGGTTCGAGAACAATGTAGACATGACCGAGACACGTCTCCGGTCAATAACCAATAGCGAAACCTGGATGCTCATATTGGCTCCCACATATTCTACAAAGATCTTTATCGGTCAAACCGCATAACAACATACAT
This sequence comes from Triticum dicoccoides, assembly GCF_002162155.2. NCBI lineage: Eukaryota > Viridiplantae > Streptophyta > Magnoliopsida > Poales > Poaceae > Triticum > Triticum dicoccoides. The sequence goes on from NC_041389.1 coordinate 183,913,721, forward strand.
TGTTCCCTTTGTCATCGGCATGTTACTTGCCCGTGATTCGATCGTTGGTATGTCAATACCTAGTTCAATCTCGTTACCGGCAAGTCTCTTTACTTGTTATGTAATGCTTCATCCCGCAACTAACTCATTAGTCACATTGCTTGCAAGGCTTATAGTGATGTGCATTACCGAGAGGGCCCAGAGATACCTCTCTAACAATCGGAGTGACAAATCCTAATCTCGAAATACGCCAACTCAACATGTACCTTTGGATACACCTGTAGAGCTCCTTTATAATCACCCAGTTATGTTGTGACGTTTGGTAGCACACAAAGTGTTCCTCCGGTAAACGGGAGTTGCATCATCTCATAGTCATAGGAACATGTATAAGTCATGAAGAAAGCAATAGCAACATACTAAACGATCAAGTGATAAGCTAACGGAATGGGTCAAGTCAATCACATCATTCTCTAATGATGTGATCCCGTTAATCAAATGACAACTCATGTCTATGGTTAGGAAACTTAACCATCTTTGATTAACGAGCTAGTCAAGTAGAGGCATACTAGTGACACTATGTTTGTCTATGTATTCACACATGTACTAAGTTTCCGGTTAATACAATTCTAGCATGAATAATAAACATTTATCGTGAAATAAGGAAATAAATAATAACTTTATTATTGCGTCTAGGGCATATTTCCTTCACTTGGGAGCCGGCATCGTGCTGTCTTCCCTGAAGGTCGACCAGCTGCGGTACGCACTCCAGATCCACTTCGCTCCCTCCAACCACATTGCCGAGTATGAAGCCCTTGTGCACGGCCTCTGGCTTACCAAGGAACTCGACATCCAACGCATCCTGTGCTATGGCGACTCGGATCTGGTGGTACCAACATGGCCAGCTACCGTTTCCTGGTTCAGCAGCTCTCCGGCACCTTCGACGGCTGCGAGTTCTTGCATGCCCCGTGCGCAGAAAACGAAGCCACCGACACGCTAGCCAAGATTGGCTCATCCCGGCGGGCCATACCATCCGGCGTCTCCCTCGACCACCTGCGCAAGCCGTCTATCAAGCCGTGTCTGGATTTCGAGTTCATCTTCATCCCGTACAACCCTGCAGTGCCCCTCCCCAACCAGGACCCAGTGGCTGCTTGTCCAAACTCGGGGGCTGCTATCCCCAACCCGGTCTCGTGGTCTGCTGATCCCGCCACGGGGACTGCTGATCCCGGCCCGGGGCTGCCGTGCTCAACCCAGCCACTATCATCCCTGACCCGGGGGCTGCTGCCTCCGGCTCAGGGGCTACTGCCCCAGAACCCGTCTTGGCGGCCGTCTTCACTGTGGTGGCAGCTCCATCATGGGCCCAGCCAATCTCGGAGTTCCTGGAGAACAGAGTGCTCCCCATGGATGAGACCGAGGCCCGACAAGTGCAACGCCGGGAGTCCGCCTACAACATCATCAACAATGAGCTCGTCAAGCGCAGCATGACAGGCGTGTTCCAGCGCTGCGTCGAGCAAGAAAAGGGCATAGAGATCCTCCCCGACATACACCACGACGAGTGCGAGCACCACGCCGCCTCCAGGTCCCTGGTGGCCAAGGCTTTCCGCCATGGTTTCTACTGGCCCACGACCCTCAAAGAGGCCAAGTCCCTCATCATCAGGTGTGAAGGATGCCAATGCTTCAGCAAGCGCAGCCATCAGCCAGTGTTGGCCCTGCAAACCATCCCGATCACCTGGCCCTTTGCGGCTGGGGGCTTGACATGGTAGGCCCCTTCAAAACCGCTCGGGGCGGCATGACGCACTTGCTGGTGGCGGTCGACAAGTTCACCAAGTGGATCGAGGAGCGGCCGATCAAGAAGCTGTATGGGCCAACAGTCGACCGGTTCGTCAAAGACATCGTAGTGCACTACGGCGTCCCGCACAACATCATCACGGACAATGGCACCAACTTTGCCAAGGGCGCCCTGCCGCAATACTGCTCCGTCTCCGGCATCTGACTTGACCTGGCCTCCGCGGCCCATCCCAGTCCCACGGCCAGGTCAAGCGGGCCAACTGCCTCATTCTATCCGGCATCAAGCCACGGCTCGTCGAGCCCCTCGTCCGTTCACCCGGCAGCTGGCTCGATGAGCTGTCGACCGTCCTCTGGAGTCTCCGGACAATGCCGAACCGTTTGACCGGGTTCACCCCGTTCTTCCTCGTCTATGGAGAAGAAGCCGTCATCCCGACCGACATCGAGTTCGACTCGCCACGAGTCGCAATGTATACAGAAGCACAAGCCAAGGATGCCACAAAGATGGCGTCGACCTTCTCAAAGAAGCGCGCCTTTTGGCCCTTAGCCAATCCTCCATCTATCAACAAGGCCTGAGGCACTACCACAGCAAAAAGATCAAGCCCCACATGTTCCGTGAGGGAGACCTCGTCCTCCGTCTCGTCCAGCAGCAAGCCGACCAACACAAGTTGGCCTCCCCATGGGAGGGCCCCTTCAACGTCAGCCAAGCCCTGTGTGACCGCAACGCCTACTACCTCATCGACACCCGCAAGCCGAACAAGCGCAAGAGGGATACCGCCGGCGAAGAGGCAAGCCAGCCCTGGAATGCAGAGCTCCTCCGCCCGTTTTATAGTTAGTTGTATGCATGTATGTATCGCTGCCTTTTGTAATTCTATGAAAGACTATGGGACCCCCAAACGACACTCGGGGCTGCCTTTTCCTTCCAAGTTATTGTGTTCCACACATCCTTGCAAATTTTCTTTAAAACCTCCACCACCGGGTTGGCCCGACCAACCCGGGGACTCGAGGGCTTGTCGTCTTAGCCACAACCCACCATCCTCCTTAGCACATCCCGGCATGTTTAGGCAGCCTAGGCCCTCCACTTCGCCTAGTGCCACATTCCGGCTTCGGCTGATGACCGGTAAGAACTATGGGCCGAAGCACCTACACGTCGCAACACACTAAGTTGGATCTGCCGGGTTGGCCAACCCGGCCCTACCACACTAAGTTGTTGCATGACCGGCTGCTTGCCAGCCGGCCCAGTGGGTGTTTCGCTCGCGCTCAACATTCGAAGGGCCTAAGTACCGCACACTCTTTCCAAGGATTGAACTCCTTGTCACGGACCGGAACTCGGCTGTTTGACTTGTGGGGGGGGGGAGGCCCGAAGAAGGAGCAGGTGAGAAAAAAGGTTAAAGAACAAACAGCAGAAGCATAAACATTCACAAAAATATTTACACTGCCAAATGGGCCCGAGGCCAGATTTCATTACATTCACCAACAACACCCAAGTGGGTGGGTGGACTTGCTGCTTATCAAAAGTGCGGAAAAGATAAACAGGACGGCTTCAGACGGCTCCCGCGTCGGGTTGCGCGGTAGTCGGCTCCTCCTCAAATGGCCTCCAGGTTCGTCGAGTTGCCGGTGTCAGCTAGCCCGCGGCTCGTCCGCGTGAGGGCCTGACTCCTCGAAGCTGCCCGATGGGTCATCCAGCAGTAGACCCAGGTCGTCAGGGGGCACCAGCCTGCTGGCTTCTGTCCGTTCCACCTAGAACTCATCGTGCAGCGTGAACGAGGCCATGTAGCTGGCCTGGCAGCGATCCGGCCGGCCTCCACCTACAGCTGGAGCTCCGCGTCGGCTCGTTGGGCCATGAGCTGATCCAACACCAGGTCCGGGTACTAGGACATGACGAACCTCAACGCCATGTCGGCACCGGCATGGGTGGTAGAGACACGCCGCGCATGAAGCCATGCCAGCCAGGCTTCCAGCCACCGCACTAGCCGCTTGAACCTGTTGGGCTCAAAGGCGCCAAGCCAGAGGGTCGTCATCATCGCCACGCCGGTTGCGAAGACCCATGCGATGGTTTTTTGAGCGTGTAGCCCCAGTTCACCTTGGCGTTCGGCCGCTCATTGATGAACAGGGGCAGGTTGATGGCGTCGCCCCTTCCGCCGAGGTTACGCACGTAGAAGAAGTGGGTTTGCCACTTTTTGGTAGAATCCTCCAAGGACATGTTGGGGAACACCCCATTGGGGGTAGATCGAGACGATGGCGGCTCTGCAGTCGGCCATGACCTCGGCCTATGGCCCCTGTTACCTGAGGAAGAAGAGGAGGCTCCAGAGATCCACGTCTGGCTCTACCCCCAGATAGCCCTCGCAGAGGGTAACAAAGCCTGAGCGCTACAGCACGGCGTTCGCACCTAGGTGGTGAGGCTGCAACCCGAAGAAGGAGAGAAAGGAGCGGAAGAAGTCACTCGTGGGCAGGCCGAACCCACGGCAAAAATGGCTGAGGAAGACCACACACTTGCCCTCGTGCGGCTCGGGCTCCCTCTCTGCCCCGGGTGCGCGTGCGGCTACTTCCTCCGTCAATGGCAGTCGCCGGGTGTCGTGGAGATAATGTATGTTGGCGTCGGTAACCTCCGACCTATCCCACGTGCCCTTCTGCGACGCCATCTCTAGGGCTTGGATGTGTGGCGTGGCAGCAGAAGAGAGCTGGCGCAGACGGAGCGCTGTTTGGGCGGCGCTCGGCGCTTTGGTGGGCGACAAGCTCAAGAGCAAGGGCGAGAGAAGAATATGAAAGGTGGGAGGCGCGTGCGTGAATGATCTCCACCGCTCCCTTCCCCCGATTTATAACCACAACAAGGACGTGGGGAAGTGGGATCAGTTGCGCCCACCTTTCCCACGTCCCCGCGAAGTGTGGGCACGATCCACACACAAATTAATTACGTCGAGAAGGGCAACCGTCCGCGGCCGCCACAATAAATCCCCGTGCGTGGGCCAAGGGCACGGAGTGGCGGTCCCTAGCCCATTCTTAAGTCTCGTCGCACATGTGTCCTGTTAGGCCTCTTCAGCTACTATTCAACACATGGCGCTCACACCGAAACCGAGGGTCGCGTCGCTTCCCCTACAAGATTCGACGGACTCTTCGGTTTCCTGCCCATGCCGGGATGCCGTGATCTGGCTTTCGGAAGCCAGCACACGGTGGGTGTTGCCGGATCCGGGTGTCGCAAGCTTCATCAATATCCGCTGTCTCCTCAGGTGAAACTGTGAAGGCCCCCATGCTCGAAGCCGGCAAGCCTTCACTGCTTAGGGGATTACTGTCGGGGGGATGAACCTCGGGCAGGCAACGGAACCCGGATCTTTTTCAAAACATCGGGGCCGACATCACCCCTCAATCCGGCTCATCCTTGGCCGGATTCCTCAACCGGGCCAAGCCCCGCAACCCGGCTAGGCCCGGTGGCACATGTCGGCCGACCCTACCAAACAAAGACTTCTCCCACAAGCAAGAACCACCATGGTGCGCCCCTCAACCCGGAGGCGGGTTAGCTCCCGTACCATCTGGGGCGTACGACGGATCAAGTCCCCGTAAAGGAGATGAGCATGGCTACAGTGGCCCAGCAACCCTGCTGACCGGCAAGAGCATGGCTATAGTGGCCCACCTACTCTGTTGACCAGGCCCGGCATGGCAACAGTGCACCCCTCGTCCTGATGACCCAAGCCGATGGCGACTAGGCGACGTGCCACTATAGCTGAGCCGGCTCAACCACTCCGTGACACACGACTAGATGGATAACAGTGCCCCCTGGTGCACGGGGCCCGCGCCCAGGGAACCGGTGAATCCTGGCACCCGGCGGGCCCCAACGCCGACTTCCAAGATGCTGACATCCCGGCCCTGCGCCCATGCTTCCGAGATGCTGACGTCCCGGCCCCGCGCCCATGTAACTTTACCATTATAGACCTAGGGGGTTGACCTATAAAACCCCCAAGGAGGCCTCCGAGCAAAGGGGTTCAGATCAGTAGATACACACTACGCAGGGAGAAGGATCAGCCTGAGCCTTGGCCTGCCTTCCTTCCTCCCCCAAACAGCTCTAGGAGCAAGCTTGTAATATCCACATATAAACCACACTCGGCAGGACTAGGGGTGTTATCTCTTCGGAGAGCCCCAAACCTGGGTATGTCTTGCGTTCCTCGCTGGCTCATGCTGACCTCGCCTCTAGAAACCACCGGTACCCTCGAGCATGTCCCTCTCTTTAGCCATCCTTTGGCATCTGTCGTGCGCCCACCTCGACACCTCGATTGTTGCTTCAGTTTAGTTCATTGATGGCATGGTGCTGCTTTTCACAATGTTCTGACAATTGCTCAGCTCTGGTTGTCAACGATTTGCTAACAGTTCCTTATGCTTCACCATAGTTAAGAAGAGTAAATCATCGCGTACGCAAGAGGGCAATGAAGATGGATGATCTTCTAGGGGGTCACACGTATTAGTGGAAGTTTAGTGTGGGGGAACGAGATTTTTAATTAAGTCTCTTCTTTCACACACCTGGAAAGTTAATCTAGAAACAAGGAGTATCACTTTTTGATGTGTACGTAGGTAGCTACGTTTCTCCAAAAACCCTAGAAGCCTTGTCAAACCAATTAGAGGACGTCTAACTTGGTTTTACATGGTTTGCATATGAGGTTGTATCGCTTCGCCATGATAATGAGTTTATGTATGAGATGGTTATATGTTGTAATGTTAAGTGGTCTACTCATCATGGCATGATGGCCGGAGCCACGAGATTGCCACCTTAATGTAAATATCATAGAGATAGGTTACAGGTGATGATGGCAAGATGTACAAAAAAGATGTAGTGCCCAAGATCACGTGATGAACTCGTGATTGGGGCACAACCGCATTTCAAGTGCATAGCAAGGTGGATATTATTACAACATACCATGTACCGAATAGATGGGAATCCGAGATAAAGGCTTACACACGCCACAAGTTACAACATCCACCCAACAATACATCAATACATAACATCCATCATGCAGAAGAGCAGGATCCGACTATGGATGAATCAAACGAAAAAGAAGAACGACATCCACCCTGCTAATCCTAGGCTCCCCACCCGGAACCTATAGCCCTTGATCGAAGAAGAAGCAGAAGAAGAACTCCAAACAAGCAAGTGTCACACTCATGCTAGATCATCGCATTACCTGTACCTGCAAGTGTTGTTGTAGTAATCTTTGAGCCACGAGGACTCAGCAATCCCATTACCATGGGTATAAGACTAGCAAAGCTTAATGGGTATGGAATGGATATGTAACAACCCGAGACCGATGCTCCAGAAGCCTTCCATGTTCTTCGTTGTCGTCGTGTGTTTTATTTTTGTTGTTGTTGCATTTCATCATGTCATCATGCATATTGCATCTGCATGTTTTCATAAAACTTGCATCCATTGATAGTTGTGTTTCTTCCTCGTCAGTATTTGCAGGTTGTGAATTGTGTTTTGTGTTGTGTATTTGAGAGTACTTTCATATATGAATGTATTTTGAATTTCAGATTTGCAGTATTGAGCATATGAAGTATTTTATGAATTCTAGAGATCTATTTTTAGCACTTAAAAAATGTAGTTTCATAGGAGTATAAAAGTGCAGACAATGTGATTCTCAGAGAAGAAACTGCAAGCTTCAGTTTCCGATAAGAAACTGCAAGTTCAGTTTCAGATAAGAAACTGCAACTTTCAGAGCCAGAGCATTTATATTAACACGGCCTTTTCAAAGAGGGTTAACATCATGTTGGAAGTTTTATTCATGGTCGAAAATGGAACTACCAGCCAGTTAACATCATGATGATCAACATTCATGCATAGCACATCTTCATATGATGCACAGTCAAAATGCCCACACAATGTTGAGTGTGCGAAACACAGAGAAAACGAGGGACGAAGTTTTGGCAAGTGTTGGACGTGGTTTTGGGCTGCCCCGTCTAGGCTTTCATTTTTAACATGCGCAGCCCACGACCTCGGATGGGAGGTCCATAGGCCTGTTTGTATTTTCTTAGGGCCGTCATGTATCGACCGGCCTATGGACCTCCCATCCGAGGTTTTATTTTTGGCAGCCCAATTTATGTATTTTTTTTTGAAGAAAACGCAGAGGTCTGTTCTATTTTCCTATATAAGAATAGGAATGCCAGGTCCAACTTATGTTTCCCTTCTAACTATATTATATATATTTAAATTATTTTATATGTTATTATATATTATTTTTATTGTGATCATATATTTAACAGATACTTACATATGTAAGGAAACAATATCCCACATCTTATTAACTTATAAAAATAATTTATTAACAAATAAAATCCTAGATTGTTTTGGCACGAAAATCCTAGTGATTGTGTACAAAAGCTTGGTAATATTTAAGGACGAATGTAATAATATCACTTATTACTTAAATATATTTATAACAAAATGCTCAGCCCCTTTTTATTTTTTGATAACATTGCTGGCCCAACCCAACATTATAATTAGAATCAGCCCAGCAAAATCGTGTATTTCGAGAAAGTGCAAATGGCCTGCAATTTTTTAGGAAATAAAATAAATGGGCCGCATGGACGCTACATTATTTGTTCACCCAGCCCAGCTAATGGCTGTAATTCAAAAAAAAGATCAAATTGACTGTAAATTCTACCACGCAAAAAAAGACTGTAAATTCTGAAAAAATGGGTTGAATACGTGCCACATTTTTGGAGGCTGAAATGTGGGCCAATAGGTCGAAGCCAACGCAAGTTGTTGTCAATTTAGTCAACAAATGATTCTGACAAGTTAGCCGTTGGATTTACATCCAACGATCGGCATCCATCTTCAATCTCTCGTCTTCTTCCTCCAGCGCCACCGGGACCACCTCCCACCTCCTGCTGCTAGCAGCTCTGCTTAGCATGCTTCACTATGAAGCGCTACTCCACCGTTGGCCAGGCCATCCCTCCACCCCTCCACACCTCCTGTTCTTCTCCACCGACAGCCGAACCACACTGCACTAGAACCAGTTAACCCTCGTACACCTCTCCGTCCGCGACTCTACTCCCGCGTCTTCCCATCTCCGGCTCGTTGCTGTCCGGGGCCTCGCCGTCGTCCACCACCTTGGATGCGCTCGGCGCGGCATGGTCAACACGGTCAATGAACGACACCATCGGAAGTAGACTGTGCGTGGAGAGGCTGACAACTGGGTCCACGGCCGCACACAAGGAAATGCCTCCTTATTACGCGGAAAATAATTATTCCTCCACCTGACATCTGGGACACACCGGAAGGGCCTTTGTATTTTGTGAAAAAAACATGCACCCCGCTGACATGTCAGACCCACCAGCTATCTTCGCACGCAAGGAAGTGCCTCCTTATTACGCACAAAAAAATGAATACCCCCCCTGCCAGCTGGAACCCATCATAGTGGGAGGCTAACTTGTGGGCCTACCAAGTTGACAGGGACGGAGGGCTTTGTCAACTTAGTCAATATGAACGATTGTAGCTCCTGTTACTGTACGGTGTTCATCCAACGGCCGTAGTGCTTCTTCAACCTCCGGTCTTCTTGCTCCAGCCGCCCAAACCAACGCCGGTCGTGCCGCGTGCTCCTGCCTCACGTGGTCGGCTGTGATGCCGAAGAGGCCTCACCGCCCCCTACTACTCCCACCGCTGGCCAGGCCATCCCTCTACTCAACCACACCCCCTGTTTTTCTGCGGCAACAGCAGCCTCACACCGCAGCCGAACCAGTGAACCCTCGTACCCCACTTCGCGTGGGCATCCATTGATGCCTCTTCCACGGCTCTGAGTCGTCCCCTTCCTAGTCCTTGCCGTCATCCACCGCCGTGGTGCTCTCAGCGCGGCGTGGTCAACATGGTCAAGTAACGACTTCCATCGGACGTGGACTGTACGTGGAGAGGCTGACAGCTGGGTCCACGGGCGCAACAAGGAAGTGCCTCCTTATTACGCGCAAAATAATGATTCCTCCACCTGACAACGGGGACCCACCGGACGGGCCACCATATTTCACGAAAAAACGTTTCCCCTGACTTCTGGGACCCACCAGCTACATCTTCACACACAAGGAAGTGCGTCCGAGCAAAAAAAACAATTCGCCCCCTATCTTCTCGAACCCACCAGCTACATCCTCGCACGCAAGGAAGTGCGTCCAGAAAAAAAACGATTCGCGCCCCTGACTACTGGGACCCACCAGCTACATCTTCGCACGCAAGGAAGTGCGTCCAGGCAAAAAGAAAAAGACTCGCCCCCTGACTGCTGGGACCCACCAGCTACATCTTCGCACGCAAGGAAGTGCCTGACAGTCGGGACCCACCTGGTCGAAGCGTACGAAGCGTTGTCATTCTAGTCGCGAACGTGTACATACTTATATACTGGTCGATATAGAGGTGCGCACGTGTCGTAGTAGAGGCGCGTACGTGTCGTAGTAGAGGCGCGCACGTAGCATGTACACGTACGTACAGCAGCCAAGGTGCAAGAAAGAAAATACGGCCTCGTACGTACATACGGGCGGGGTCTCGAACGTCTACTCGCGCATACGTACGGCCAGGGCTCGTGTACATGGCTGGGTCGGAACGGAGAAACAGCGTTGTCGTCGTGTTCATGGGGAGGCAACGGAATGCTCGTGTTCATGGGGAGGCAATGTAATGAGTCGTGTTCATGGGGAGGCAACGGAATGCATCATGTTCATCGAGAGGCAACAGAACGCGTGGGAGCCAACCGGCTGGGTCGGAACGAAATGCGTGGCCGTGTTCATCGGGAGGGCTTGGACGGAACAGGCGATGGAAACGAGGCCTGGTGTACCGCAGAACAGAGGGAACGGGCCTCCTACGTTCGGAACGGGGTCCTGTTGATCGGGAGGGGTGTGGCGTACCGCAAAATGGAGGAGACGGACCTCCTACAGTCGAAACAGGGGTCCTGTTGATCGGGAGGGGTGTGGCGTACCGCAAAACGGACAAAAAGATACGATCGAAATGGGGGTCCTGTTGATCGGGAGGGGTGTCGCGTACCACAAAACGGACGAAACGAACTTGTGTTGGAGCGCTACGGTCGAAACGGGGGTCCTTTTCATCGGGAGGGGTGTGGCGTACCGCAAAACAGGACTCCACGGGATACTGTTCATCTCCACCGTTGACCTCCTCCAGCCTCCACGGGCTCCTGTTCATCCAGCCTCCACCACGCGCTACTCCACCGGCTATTGTTCAACCACGGGCACCCCTCCACCATCTACTGT
>NC_041389.1:183925274-183940404 GCF_002162155.2 Triticum dicoccoides
AGCAGCAGTAGCGAAGGAATCGCTCGATCGGGTTCAGTTAACAGCCATCGATCGCTCGGGTTCAGTAACGCGTAGCCTGTAGTGCAATCGCTCGGGTTCAGTTAGAGCCCAACGCCTCGCTCGGGTTCAGTTAGAGCCAACGCCTCACACACACGCGCATACGTGTATGAGAGAAACGCGCATTGCTCAGCCCCCGACCTCCCACCATAACCGGGAACTCCCCGAAATTTTCCTCGCCCTCGCTTCTACCACGGTTTTTTCCGTCATGGACGGCCCAAAGAATGTCATGCAGCTGCGTCTCTGGCCCACCCAGGACAAAAAGCCCATTTTCTGTCATGATTTTTTGTCATAGAAGTAGGAGCCCACCACATCTATGATGATACCGGGTTTTGTCACAATTATCGTCATAGAAGTGTCATATGTATGACAGAATTTTTTTTCGTCCGGCCCAAAATGTCACGGATGTGTCTTTTTTTTATAGTGAAAGTTGATGATTTGTCTAGGAACGTTGATAGACTTTCGCTTGATGTTGATTCTTTGAAACTTAGATCTACTCCTCCTAAGCATGATATCAATGAGTCTCTCAAAGCTATGAGAATTTCCATTGATGAGTGCAAAGAAAGAACAACTAGGTTGCGTGCTAAGAAAGATTGCTTTGTAAAAGTGTGTTCTTCTAGTTTCCATGAAAATAATGATGAAGATCTAAAAGTGATTGTTGTGTCCCCTATTAAATCCTTGTTTTGCAATATGATTCTTAATAATGATGGGACTGGAGATGAGTCAACTTTAGTTAAATGGCGTCCCAATGATTCGGAGTTTTTAGATCTTGATGCTAAATTTGGTAAAGGTGGGATTGGAGAGGTCAAGACATTAAATAGCATTGAACCACTATCTTGGATTTCAAGGAATTTAATTATGATAATTGTTCTTTAATAGATTGTATTTGCTTGTTGCAATCCGTGTTGAATTCTCCTCATGCTTATAGTCAAAATAAAGCTTTTACCAAACATATTGTTGATGCCTTGATGCAATCTTATGATGAAAAACTTAGTTTGGAAGTTTCTATACCTAGAAAACTTTATGATGAGTGGGAACCTACTATAAAGATTAAAATTAAAGATCATGAGTGTTATGCTTTATGTGATTTGGGTGCTAGTGTTTCCACAATTCCAAAAACTTTATGTGATATTCTAGGTTTCCATGATTTTGATGATTGCTCTTTAAATTTGCACCTTGCGGATTCCACCATTAAGAAACCTATGGGAAGGATCAATGATGTTCTTATTGTTGAAAATAGGAACTATGTGCCGTAGATTTTATCGTTCTTGATATAGATTGCAATCTTTCATGTCCTATTATTCTTGGTAGACCTTTCCTTAGAACGATTGGTGCAATTATTGATATGAAGGAAGGGAATATTAGATTCCAATTTCCATTAAGTAAAGGCATGGAGCACTTTCCAAGAAACAAATTCAAATTACCTTATGAATCTATCATGCGAGCTACTTATGAATTGAGTGCCAAATATGGCACTACTTAGATTTATCCTCGCTCTTATGCCTAACTAGGGGCGTTAAACGATAGCGCTAGTTGGGAGGCAACCCAATTTTATCTTTGTTTTTTGTTTTTGATTCTATTTAGTAATAAATTTTTCATCTAGCTTCTGTTTAGATGTGTTTTTATGTTTAATTAGTGTGTGTGCCAAGTAGAACCTACAGGATAACCTACGGTGATAATTAATTTGATTCTGCTGAAAAACAGAAACTTTGCACACACGAAAATAATTTTAGTAATTCACAGAAACGTGATTTTGCGTTTATTATTTTTTCTGTAAATCAATAGACAAATTTAACAGGACTTCCTATTTTGGTAGGATTTTTAGAGTTCTAGAAGTATTCGAGTTATAGATTTATACACACTATTCTGTTTTCGACAGATTCTATTTTTTCGTGTGTTGTTTGCTTATTTTGATACATCTATGGCTAGTATCGGTGGGTATGAACCATAGAGAAGTTGGAATACAGTAGGTTTAACACCAATCTCTACTCCTAATGGAGCAGTTGGTAGTCTCGCTTCCAGGTTTTTTTCGTCCCCCTCCCATGGTTTTTTTTGGTACCTCCTCCCACCTTCGTTGGTTTTTTTTCATAGATTTTTCTTCGTCCCCCCCCCCACTTCATCGGTTTATTTTCGCCTCACCCTCTTACACAACAAAAGAAATCTGAATAGATCAGAACTTTCCATACTAGTGCAACTTATTTAGTAATGTAGAATCAATCATGAAAAATCTCTAAAGATCAAATCTAAATTAATTAACCTTACCTTAAATCAGTCAATGACATTAATTAGAAAACAAATAATTGATTTTCAGAAAAATCGCTCAATCACATTAACCTTACCTTAAGTCACGGATAGTAATCAATCTCCAAACAAAGGAAACAATACATCGAGGGAGCAGTAAATAAACTCCCTTTCTTATTACATGTATATGATCTTCCCTTTCCTCTCCATTGTCGAGCGTTCTTGATTCTCGAGGCCGATGCTTGGGCCGCGTCACTGGGTCGCGACGGTGCCGGAGGACGAGGACAGCGAGGCCGGGTGCCGCGGCACCGCGTTGGCTGTGGCTAGTGAAGGGGGCGAAGAAGGGCGGCTTCCCTGGCCCTGGCCGTGGTCGTGGCCCTGGGAGTTGGTGCGGTCGAAGCGGCACTTGGAGGACACGGCGTGGGTGGCCGGCACGCAGACGCACTTGGAAGCGGGCCATGGCCCGCGCCGGACGGCGCCGACACCGACCCGGGCCACCTCCTCCGCGTATTCTTGGAGCTATGGCTGGCCGATTTACATGAAATTATTTCCCTCAGTTGTGGTGGCAAAAATACACATAATCCATATTGTTATGCACTAGCGTGTGTGTGTGTGTGTGTGTGAAATAGATGGATTATGGTCCCGTACTCGATAAGATGGATTTGTGTGTGTGTTAGAGAGAGAGGGAGAGGGGGGAGAGAGTGAGAAAGTGGGAGGGAGAGAGTGTGTGTGTGAGGATTTGATGGTAAAAAAAGGTCGCCAATGTCACTTGATATGTATGACAATATTAACATTGAACTCTTAAAGTTAATGTGGCCCCGTTGCAACGCACGGGCGTTCTTCTAGTATAAATAAATAATGAGTTCATTACAGTATCTGGTGGTTTTTCTTTCTTGCACTAACGGAGCTTATGAGATTTCCTGTTGAGTTTTGTGTTGTGAAGTTTTCAAGTTTTGGGTAAAGATTTGATGGATTATGGAATAAGGAGTGGCAAGAGCCTAAGCTTGGGGATGCCCATGGAAACCCAAGATATTCAAGGATAACCAAAAGCCTAAGCTTGGGGATGCCCGGAAGGCATCCCCTCTTTCGTCTTCGTCTATCGGTAACTTTACTTGGAGTTATATTTTTATTCGCTACATGATATGTGTTTTGCTTGGACCGTCTTGTATGATATTAGTCTTTGGTTTTTAGATTACCACAATCATCCTTGCTGTACACACCTTTTAGGAGAAACCCACTTGATTAGAATTTATTAGAATACGCTATGTGCTTCACTTATATCTTTTGAGCTAGATAGTTTTTGCTCTAGTGCTTCACTTATATCTTTTACAGCATGGCGGTGGCTTAATTTTGTATAAATTGTTGATCTCTCATGCTTCACTTATATTATTTTGAGAGTATCTTAGAACAGCATGGCATTTGTTATGGTTACAAAATTGGTCCTAGAATGATGGGCATCCAAGTGGGTATAATAAAAACTATCATAGAAAGTGATTTGGATGCTATGATCAATTTGATACTTGATAATTGTTTTGAGATATAGAGATGGTAATATTAGAGTCATGCTAGTTGGGTGATCATGAATTCAAAGAATACTTGTGTTGAAGTTTGTGATTCCCGTAGCATGCACGTACGGTGAACCGCTTTGTGATGAAGTTGGAGCACAATTTTATTTATTGATTGTCTTCCTTATGAGTGGCGGTCGGGGATGAGCGATGGTCTTTTCCTACAAATCTATCCCCCTAGGAGCATGCGCGTAGTACTTTGTTTTCAATGACTTGTAGGTTTTTGCAATAAGTACATGAGTTCTTTATGACTAATGTTGAGTCCATGGATTATACGCACTCTCACCCTTCCACCATTGCTAGCCTCTCTTGTGCCGCACAACTTTTGCCGGTACCATACACCCACCATATACCTTCCTCAAAACAGCCACCATACCTACCTATTATGGCATTTCCGTATCCATTCCGAGATATATTGCCATGCAAATTCCACTGTTCCGTTTATATGACACGCATCATCATTGTCATATTGCTCTTTGCATGATCATGTAGTTGACATCGTATTTGTGGCAAAGCCACCTTCATAATTTTTCATACATGTCACTCTTGATTCATTGCATACCCCGGTACACCGCCGGAGGCATTCGTATAGAGTCATATCTTGTTCTAAGTATCGAGTTGTAATCTTGAGTTGTAAGTAAATAAAAGTGTGATGATCTTCATTATTAGAGCATTGTCCCAGTGAGGAAAGGATGATGGAGACTATCATTCCCCCACAAGTCGGGATGAGACTTCAAACTTTATATAAAAAAAGAGAAAGGCAAAAAAAAAAGAGAAATGCCAAATAAAAAAATGAGAGAAAAAGAGAGAAGGGACAATGCTACTATCCTTTTTACCACACTTGTGCTTCAAAGTAGCACCATGATCTTCATGATAGAGAGTCTCCTATGTTGTCACTTTCATATACTAGTGGGAATTTTTCATTATAGAACTTGGCTTGTATATTCCAATGATGGGCTTCCTCAAAATGCCCTAGGTCTTCGTGAGCAAGCGAGTTGGATGCACACCCACTTAGTTTCTTTTGTTGAGCTTTCATACATTTATCGCTCTAGTGCATCCGTTGCATGGCAATCCCTACTCACTCACATCGATATCTATTAATGGGCATCTCCATAGCCCGTTGATATGCCTAGTTGATGTGAGACTATCTTCTCCTTTTTTGTCTTCTCCACAACCACCATTCTATTCCACATATAGTGCTATGTCCATGGCTCACGCTCATGTATTGCATGAAAGTTGAAAAAGTTTGAGATTACTAAAGTATGAAACAATTGCTTGGCTTGTCATCGGAGTTATGCATGATTAAATACTTTGTGTGATGAAGATAGAGAAATAGCCAGACTATATGATTTTGTAGGGATAACTTTCTTTAGCCATGTTATTTTTAGAAGACATGATTGCTTTGATTAGTATGCTTGAAGTATTACTTATTCTTATGTCAATATGAACTTCTATTTTGAATCATTTGGATCTGAACATTCATGCCACAATAAAGCAAAACTACATTGAGAATTATGCTAGGTAGCATTCCACATCAAAAATTCTGTTTTTATCATTTACCTACTCGAGGACGAGAAGGAATTAAGCTTGGGGATGCTTGATATGTCTCCAAGGTATCTATAATTTTTGATTGTTGCATGCTATTATATTACCCGTTTTGGATGTTTATGGGCTTTACTTTACACTTTTATATCATTTTTGGGACTAACCTACTAACCAGAGGCCCAACCCGAATTGTTGTTTTTTTTACCTATTTTAGTGTTTCGAAGAAAAGGAATATGAAATGCAGTCCAAACGCGATGAAACCTTCGGGAGCGATCTTTTTGGAACAAATGCACACCTGGAGACTTGGAGTGGACGTCAAGAAACAACCGAGGCGGCCACGAGGGTGCCCGGCGTGCCCCAGGGGGTGGGCGCGCCCCCACCCTCATGGGCCCCTTGAGAATCCACCGACCTACTTCTTCCACCTATGTATACCCACGTACCCCGAGAACATCACAACAGACCACGAAAACCTAATTCCACCGCCGCAACCTTTTGTATCCGCGAGATCCCATCTTGGAGCCTTCGCCGGCGCTCCACCGGAGGGGGAATCGACCATGGAGGGCCTCTACATCATCTCCAAGGCCTCTCCGATGAGTTGTGAGTAGTTTACCATAGACCTTCGGGTCCATTGTTATTAGCTAGATGGCTTATTCTCTCTCTTTGATTCTCAATACAAAGTTCTCCTCAATCTTCTTGGAGATATATTCAATGTAACTCTTTTTGCAGTGTGTTTATCGAGATCCGATGAATTGTGGGTTTATGATCAAGTTTATCTATGAGAAATATTTGAATCTCCTCTGAATTCTTTTATGTGTGATTAAGTTATCTTTGCAAGTCTCTTCGAATTATCAGTTTGGTTTGGCCTACTAGATTGATCTTTCTTGCAATGGGGGAAGTGCTTAGCTTTGGGTTCAACCTTGCGGTGTCCTTTCCCAGTGACAGCAGGGGCAGCAAGGCACGTATTGTATTGTTGCCATCAAGGATAAAAAGATGGGGTTTATATCATATTGCATGAGTTTATCCCTCTACATCATGTCATCTTTCTAAATGCGTTACTCTGTTATTCATGAACTTAATACTCTAGATGCAGGCAGGAGTCGGTCGATGTGTGTAGTAATAGTAGTAGATGCAGGCAGGAGTTGATCTACTTGTCACGGACGTGAGGCCTATATACATGATCATGCCTAGATAATCTCATAATTATTCGTTTTTCTATCAATTGCTCGACGGTAATTTGTTCACCCACCGTAAGTTTACCATCTACTTTTAGTTGCATCTTTACTTTTCCAATCTATATCATAAAATACGAAAAATATTTATCTTATCATATTATCTCTATCAGATCTCACTTTCGCAAGTGGCCGTGAAGGGATTGACAACCCCTTTATTGTGTTGGTTGCGAGGTTCTTGTTTGTTTGTGTAGGTGCATGGGACTTTTGAGGAGCCTTCTACTGGATTGATACCTTGGTTCTCAAAAACTGAGGGAAATACTTACACTACTTTGCTGCATCACCCTTTCCTCTTCAAGGAAAACCAATGCAAGCTCAAGACGTAGCAGTGATCTCTCACAGTAAATATCAAGTTAAAAGGTGCTCTTCCCAGTGTTGCAACCGTCTATAACACGTAGCGTTCCAGAGTGCGTCATGTCCACATGAGTATAAGCAGGACGTGAGGTGTAAGACGGGGATGGTAAGACCATGTATATAGATAGCACTCAGTTGCATTAAAGTTCTGGTAGAATCATTCTAAGCTCAGAGTACAAAGCATCTAAATGTGAACAAGAGTCACATGGAGATATGATGAGCAATAGTTTGCCCACCGGTCAAAATTCTCGTCATTAGTGTTGTCCACATCAATGGCCGATAATAAGATTTGGATCTTGAATCACTTCAAATATATTATAAGAGATATTGATTTGAGTGGGAGCACAATTATGTATTAATTAAGTTTAATCACAAGTTCAAATTAATTTTGAATAATGTCTATGTGTAGTTTGCGTCATAGTTGTAGAATTATGGCTCACAGTTCCACCTTTGCTATTGAAATTGGTTGACTATTATTTATCTGGTTGAATCTTTATCATTGAGAGGATTGTCCTCTAAAAGTTCCAAGAAGGATTTTGTCCTACTGCATGCTTACAATACTCTCTTGCTTATGCTATGGATGATGAGACTCACGTTCTTCGATCCAAAAGCTAGAATTGCATTACGGTTTGCTGCTTCAGAGAAATCCGAACTTCAAAATGTTCGGGATAGTTATGTGATACTCTTGGAACTGAAAATTGTTTTCAGAAACAAACAAAGATTAAAATGTATGTAATATCTAAAGAAGTGTTTTTTTGTAAGATCTAGTGAAGTGTTCAACTATGTTTAAGACTGAAATATGTAAGATCCGGAAGAACGCCGGTCATGAGTTGAGGGCGAGAACTTAAAGAGAAAGAAGGAAACCAAATGATGTAATGAGACTTACATGTCTAGGGGAGTTCGGGGATCATGCCACTCCTAAAAAGTTAGATGATTCTTCTGTTGATTGGGAGAAATATTGAAAGTAAAAATATAATAAGTTTAGAAGTGGAAGGAAAAGAAGACTGGAATTTCCAGCCCAGGTATGAATGTCATACACGTTATAAGATGTAGAGGAAGTCAGTCAAGTAAAGTGTGATTCTTGATAACTTTGATTAAATTGTTAAACAATAAATTCTTCGGGAATTGTGGTTAAAAGTTGATCACAAGGAAACCGACTCGATTGCATGTTGTTGCGAATTGATGCAAGAATTACTACGACCTAATATCCAACAAATAAATGAGGTTAACATATGTGTTGAAAATTTTGTAATAGTTATGATACTTTCTCATCAACATATTACATCTCAATTTGTTGTCATAATTCATTTTAGAGTCTTTGACTCTAGCCCATTGCATAGAAATTGCAAGGAGTTGTGCATAAGAGAACAATTGCTCGATGTAATGAACAAAAGGGTCATACTCCTATTGTGAATAGGATGTAAGTTAAGAATATTGATGATAGGATTGAACATCCATAACACTGACGCTAAATGTTATAATACTAAAGATACCACATATGTGTGTGGCACTGCATTTATTCACATTGGAGAAACCCGCGTGGAGAAATTCTATAGTGATGGATTTTGGAGTCATATGATTATGAATCATATGATACTTGCAACTTTCGTCCAAATAGTGAAGTAAACTAAAATACCGTTCACAGGCCATAAAGAACGAGCAACAAAAATAATTGGGAATATGCGTATTGATGTATGTAGTCCAATAAGTATTGTTAAAAAATAGTGGATTTATCTTTCTTCATGGATGACTCACGAAGATATTTATATCTACTGATTGAGACATAAATCTGGGTCTTTTGAAATGTTTTGAAAGATTTTCAGAATGAAGTAGAAATTATTGTAACAAGAAATTGTGCTTCTACAATTAGATTGCAGAAAAGAATATTTGAGTTACAAATTTAGCAAATGTCCGATGAGCTACAAAAGGATTTTATAGCTTGCACCTCCTAGAAACACCACTAAGAGAGTGCTTTGAGTAGATGTAATCAAGGTATGTATGACATGGTGAGATCAGAGATGCCATTGATTGTCCCGCCAATATACTTTTAGTATGTTTCTTTTAGGACTATGCCTTTTACACTGAAAAGAGTGCAATCAAATTTGTTGAAATAACTGCTACTTTGTAGGTTATCTCAAATTGTTGGGTATTCCTCAATCACTACGCCGAGGCAAAGTGTTTTGTCACAGAGTGCGGAAATTTTGAAGAAAATGTTTTTTTGCAAAAGAGTGAGTGGGCGGACAGTGCAATTTGACAAGATTACAAAAATCTTCGTGATCAGGTAAAAGAAAAGAAATGCTAGAAGTGGTTCTAGAATTTCTTACCGTGACTGACACAAAAGCATCTACATAGGATATAGGGACTTCGGTCGAGCATGTAGCTGAACTATATAGGTTGGAAAATTCATACAGACCTTCAGGGTATGTAGAAGAAATATTGTTGAAACAAACAATGAACCTATAATACACAAAGAAGCATTGATGGGCCCTGACTCCAGATTTGGCTGTACGCCAAAATAAACCGAGATAGTATCCATACACATAATTCAAGTTTAGAACATGATAGACACTCTAAAAGACTCAAAGTCTAAATGTAGTGACGGATCTATAAATTGACAAAGATAAAAATGTTGCTTGACTTGTTGCAAATAGTTTATGATAAGCTCAAGAAGTTGATTATGAGGAGATTGTCTCATGATAATAATACTTAAAGTCAGTTCAGATTAAACTATCAATTACTAAATATTCCAGTTATGAAATATAACCAAGGTTGTGTATTTGATAGGGTCCAAGGTAATTTTCTAGATCCAGAGGATGCTAGTAAGTGTGCAAACTTCAAGAGATCCAGTAATGATTTGAAGCAAGCATAGTGGAGTTGGAATCTTTGTTTTGATGAATTGATCAAATAATATGATTTCATTGATAGAAACAAAGATGCTTGTATTTACAAGAAAGTAAGTGTGAGCATGATAATATTCACAACACTGTGTGTGCATGATGATGACCTACAAGTATAGGGTATCAATCTAGTCCTTTCCATAAGTAAGAGTGTCGAACCCAATGAGGAGCAGAAGGAAATGACAAGGGGTTTTCAGCAAGGTAATTTCTGCAAGCACTGAAATTGTCGGTAACAGGTAGTTTGATAGCAAGATAATTTGTAGCAAGTAATAAGTAGCAATAGTAACAATAGGTGCAGCTAGGTAGCCCAATCTTTTTTATATCAAAGGACCGGAACAGTCTCTTATAATAAGCAAAGCGTTCTTGAGGACACACGGGAATTTCATCTAGTCACTTTCATCATGTTGGTTTGATTCACGTTCGCTACTTTGATAATTTTATATGTGGGTGGACCGGTGCTTGGGTGCTGTTCTTACTTGAACAAGCCTCCCACTTATGATTAACTCCTCTCGCAAGCACCCACAACTACGAAATAAGAATTAAGATAAAATCTAACCATAACATTAAACATATGGATCCAAATTAGCCCCTTACAGAATAGCGCATAAACTAGGGTTTAAGCTTTTGTCACTCTAGCAACCCATCATCTAATAACTACTCCAAAATGCATTCCCTCAGGCCCAAGGATGGTGAAGTCTCATGTAGTCGATGTTCACATAACACCACTAAGGGAATCACAACATACATATCATCAAAATATCGAACGAATATCAAATTCACATGATTACTTATGACAAGACTTCTCCCATGTCCTCAAGAACGAAAGTTACTACTTAGACAACATATTCATGCTCAAGATCAGAGGGGTATTGAATAGCATAATAGATTTGAACATATAATCTTCCACTAAATAAACCAGCTAGCATCAACTACAACATGTAATCAACACTACTAGTCACCCACAGGTAGCAATATGAGGTTTTGATACAAAGGTTGAACACAAGAGATGAACTAGGGTTTTGAGATGAGATGGTGCTGTTGAAGATGTTAATGAAGATTGGCCCTCCCACGATGAGAGGGTTGTTGGTGATGACACTAACTTCAATTTCCCCCTCCCGGAGGGAAGTATCCCCAGTGGAATTGCTCCATCGAAGAGCAAAAGTGCTCCTGCCCAAGTTCCGCCTCGAGACGGCGACGCTTCGTCCCAAAAGTCCTCTATTTTTTCTAGGGTAAATGACCTTATATAAGAAGATGGGCACCGGAGGCTGGCCAGGGGGCCCACTACCCACTAGGGCATGCCAGGGGGCAGGCGCTCCCTCGTGCCTAGTGGGCACCTTGGTGGCCCCCTCTGGTATTTCATTTCTTCAATAATTCTTATATATTCCAAAATAAATCTCCGTAAATTTTCAGCTCATTCGGAGATGTGCAGAACATGTATCTCTGACATTGCTTTTTTGGGTCTAGGATTCCAGCTGCCGGTAATCTCCCTCTATGTGTAAACCTTGCATATTATGAGAGAAAAGGCATTAGAATTACTCCCCAAATTGTTGTATTAAATAAAAACACTATAAATAATACTAGGAAAACATGTTGCAAAATGGACGTATCAACTCCCCCAAGCTTAGACATCGCTTGTCCTCATGCGAAAGCCGATATCGGAAATCTTGTCCACATGTTTAGAGAGAGAGATGTGTCAATAAAAACAAAACACGGACATAGTAGCATCATCATCATTATTTTAAAGGCAATAAACTTTATCATAAAACTTCTCATGAGCAAGTAACAATGCATCACAACATCGAAGTATAAACCATAAAATTTCTTGAGAACTAACAAACTATGTTCTCACCAACAATGCAATTGCAATTTATCATATTTTCAGGAAGGGTCTCATGTCGGAGCTTTTTAGCAAGTCCTTATACTCAACCATCATTTAGTCTTCTATGATTGCTAACACTGACAACATATATACGGAGCAAAAAGTTCCAGCCGTACACATAGAAAGTTAGGCACTTATAGTTTAGCCTCCCAACTTATTCACCTCAAGGGTGATGTCAACAATAATAACTCATATCCAACTGGATATATGTGCCTTAATATTTCCCCACCACATGATGCTTGCAGAAGATAAAATAGAAAGGAACAGAGGAGAACAATTTGACTCTTGCATAAAAAGTAAATACATAAGAGTAAAAGATAGGCCCTTCGCAGAGGGAAGCAGAGGTTGTCATGCGCTTTTTGGTTTTGGATGCACAATCTCTTAATGCAAAAGACCGTCATGTTATATCCCCCTTATGATAGCAACCTTTATTATGCAGTTCATCTCTTTTATTACTTTGCCAACACAAGTTTGTACAACGCTTATTTTCCCTTACAATAAAATATCAAACATATTTAGAAGAAATTTTTATTGCCTCATGCACCGATGAAAACTTACTTGAAGGATCTTATTTAGTCCATAGGTAGGTATAGTGGACTCTCGAAACATGAAGTTGGGTTCAAGGTTTTTGGATACACAAGTAGTATCTCTACTTGGTGCGGATTTTTGGCTAGCAAAGATATTGGGCTAGCACCACATGTTGGAGGATCTATGACAATATAACTTCTATGTGAATATGAACAAACATAAATCATTACATTGTCTTCCTTGTCCAACCTTCACAATTTGACATAAAATACTAGAGCCCACAATCGTAAAATATGTCCAAGATAGTATATTTGCATGTGAATCTTCTCTTCCCTTATTAATTCTTTCATGAATTGCATCATTGACTAATGCTATGTTTGTCACTTTCAATTAATTTCACCACTTATACTTTTCCTTGTGTAATGTCATTACTTTCCATAAGATTAGCATATGATCCTTTTCATTATTTTCTCTATTTTGATCGAAACATAAAAGTAAAGAAGCAAAATCTCAAACTAATCTTTATTATATAGCTCTCAACTTGATTACATACACTACTGCAGGATGCTGCTAACACGACACTACGATGAGATACCCTTCGAGAAAACTGTGTGTAATGCAATAATCGCAAACAGTGATGTAAAAAACCATCAAAAAAGATGGAAAATGTTTGCGATGGCGGAGACATCAAACACGGTTCAGATTTTAGTTACATGTGCGATGTGGGGCATAGAGTTCAATTCCATGAACTGTTTGCGATGAGGCAGAAGAACGGAAATGGGCAGCCAGATGAAGGTGTGTGCGATATACGACATACGGTTCACTTGGATGAACTGTTTGTGATTAGGCGGAACAAAAGAAACGGTCAGCCAGATCAAGGTGTGTGTGATAGAGGGCAAACAATTCACTCGGATGAATTGTTTGTGTTGAGCCAAGATAACAGAAACGGTTCAATATGTGATACGTGGCAAACAAGTCTGTAATCAGAAATGTGTGCGAAGACCGATAATAACACAGACGATTGCTGCTAATAAGACGTTTGTGTTGTGCGTTGGGATTGCATCCAGAACAACAACATATATACACACACACTTATAAGGACATGTTGCATAACCAAATTAAACATCCAATTACATAGGTGACTACTACACACACATGACATTTGCACACATCAAAGTAAACTATTACATGCATAATTACATAGGCGGATACTACACACATGACATTTCCACACACCAAAGTCAACTATATGTTACATGCATAATTAACTAGGATAAACGATCATCTGATCATCATTTACTTCTTGTGACGCTTGCCAGTACTGCTTTGTTTGTGGCTCGATCCGGCCTCATCAATTTTGGTAACGACGCACTTCCTCATGTCAAAGATCCGCTTGTGCATCTCGTAGCATGTGTACACGCTCTTGGCCGAGTACTTGAGGTGAGGTTCACTAATTGCCTCAACCAGGCCCCGTGCCAGGATACAGGACGTGTTCTGTTGGCATCCTGCTTCATCTTTTCATAGTATGGGTCGATGATGGTCGAGGCGAGTTCAACCATGGAGTCCTTCTTCGTGCTGCCCCAGACCCATTAGTGCTCACGGATTTCGACAAGATTCTTGCAGGCCAAGCCCGTAACTCTGAGCGATTTTACATCGTCGGTGGTTTCCACCGTAGCGAACTTGTAGTCGGTGCTGTTGACAAACTTGGCAAAACGGTCGCAAGGCTCTATGGCCATGCAGTAGTGGTAGATGAGGACGTGATGGCGCACTCACAACTAGGCGACGCCAACCTTCTGATCTATGTTGGGACAACTGTCGGTGTACAGGAGGTCGATGCCGACTACCTTGTACTTGTTTCAAGCAAGCAACTACTCAACGGTGTTGATGTAGTCATCCACCATGGTTGGGTCGGTACACCACTGAGAGATTTGTCTCCCTCATGTGGGTCTCCACTTTATGCTCACCAAAATTCATTGGAGTGCTGCTAGACATCCCCTCTCTATGTGTCATCGTGGGTGTGCTTGTTGTGTTGTCGAGCGCAATCGAAAGGTTGAAGAGACTAAGCTTATTATAATGGCCGCAGGAATTAAAGGGGAAGTCGGACGACTTGCAATATCGGCACACTCGGATGGCAGTTCTAATTTGCAGCGCGTAACTCCATCGTGCCGCACGAAACTGCATCATGGCGATGGGCGCGGTGCAACCGCATGCACATGGCACTACTGGAATCTGTCATGTTGCCGTCCGCCATGTCTTTGCCGTCGGCCAGCTGACGGCAAAGAAGCTCTTTGCCATCCGCTTCCGCAAAGCGGACGACAAAGAAAGTGCAGATGGCAAAAATGCTATTTGCCGTCAGCTGCTTCTTTGCCGTCAGTCAGCTGACGGCAAAAAGCTAGAAGGTAGACAGCAAAGAGCCAGGTGGGCCCCACAGGGCACGGCGTGGCTTGGTCAGATTCTTTGCCGTCAGCTAGCTGACGACAAAAGAGGTCATTACTTTGTCGTCTACTGGCCGACGGCAATGTTAGTCCTTTGCCATCTGCTTGCGGACGACAAAGAGGAGACGTGGGCCCTAACGGTGGCCCTTGTTGCCATCTGCTAACCGACGACAAAGAAGGCCCTCTTAACGGGCCGAGCCATCTCCCCCCTCTCTCTCTTTCTCTCTCTCCCTCGCGTGCGCCCGCCTCGATCTCCTATGTCGTCGCCGCCGCCCATCCCCGCCCCACCGCCCCGTCGCCCCGCTGCGCCCCGTCACCCCGTTGCCCCGTCCGCCTGTCGCCCCGTCCGCCCCATCGTCCCGTCCGCCTGCCGCCCCGTCGCCCCATCCCCGCCCCGTCG
>NC_041389.1:183940957-184090053 GCF_002162155.2 Triticum dicoccoides
TCGCCCCGCCGCCCAGTCGCGCCCCGTCGCCCCGTTGGCCCGCCGCCCCGCCGCGCCCTGTCGTCGGAGTGGCCTGCGCCGGGCCGCCCCGGTGCCGGACCCCTCCCGAGGTCCCTACGCCGCCCCGCCCCGCTGCTGTCCTCCTCCCCGCGGCCCCTGCGCCGCCCCGCCCCACCGGCAGACCTCGCCGGAGAAGAGGTAATTTTTTCTTTTTTTTCCTGTTTTTTTGTTCTCTATTTTCTTGATTTGTTTTAGGTTAGTGCTAGGGTTAATTAGGTGTAGGTTAGTGCTAGGTTTAGGTGTTGTTTTGAGTTTTTAGGTTTAGGTTAGTGCTAGGTTTAGGTGTAGTTTTGAGTTTTTAGGTATAGGTTAGTGCGAGGTTTAGGTGTAGTTTTTTCCTGTTTTGTTTTAAGTTAGTGCTAGGTTTAAGAAGAGGAAAAAGGAGAAGGAAGAAGAAGAAGAAGAAGAAGAAGAAGAAGAAAAGGAAAAAAGAGAAATAAGAAGAAGAAGAAAAAGAGGGTTCCTCGATGTCGATGGTACCCTAAATAGTAAGTATCGTCAGTGCGAGGTACATGTGGCCGTCGGTGTCGAATACTACATCCACGTCCCACAAGTGACACAGGGGTCCTGCGTCCAGCAGCAATAGTTCTCGGCGTCGGTGGCGGTCGAACACCATTGCGAATTTGTCTAGCAGCCTCAGAGATGACGATTGAAAGGTAAGTGTTGAAACTTGAAACACCCAAACTAACTCAAGTCGGTTTGGTTGTTTGAAAATTTCAAAACTTGGCTTTAATCCTCATCGCAGAGGCTGCCAAACAAATTCACCAAGGTGTTGGACCATCATCGGCCACCAGAACTATTGTTGTGGGACGCCGGGCGCCGGCTTCACTTGTGGGATGTGGATCTAGTGTTCAATGCCGACCGCCTCATGTACCTTGCACCGATGGTAGTTGCTATTTAGTTTACCCGGGGATGAGCGGGTTAGAGGGTTCCTCGGTGCCGATGGTACCGTAAATAGCAAGTATCATCAGTGCGAGGTACATGTGGCCGTTGGTGTCGAATACTTGCTATGTTACTCATCTTTCGATTTTAATATGCAGTTATTTCATCGTTGCGAGGGTCTAGTGTTCGATGAGCTCCGCCCCTGCGTTTGTTGGTGAGGACAAATGACATCTCCTCCCCCCTTCATTTGCTCTATTCAGGTCATCGTGCCGATGAAACTTGCTAGCTATAGGTGTTAATCATCAGTATGCGTAACCACTATGCGTCTCCCGTTCGAAAGGGTTACATCTATAAATATGCATGCATTTGCATATTTATAATCGTGAGTCTTTCGAATTGTCCAACGTTATCCATGGACAACCTGAGTATGTGTAGATTGGGTTCGTTTTCCCGTATGCTCAGCTCCGGATCCGATGCAGAATTTCGTCAGTGCCTCCCTGTTGTTCTCCGGGTACACATCCTCTCTGGTTATTTCCGAGACGTGTATCAAGAGAACAGGCGGGAGGTGTTGCCGAAATTTTGCGTCAGATCAGGAGCAGAGCATTGGAAAACAAACCCAATCTACACATACTCGGGTGGGATTAGGACCTATCCTTACCTATTAGCGTGTAGGTTGCATGGACGTAATAAAACTAACAAACTCCATTAACTGATGGGTATGGTTTTCTTAATTATATATATATATATTTCTTATGTGTCCAGTAGGAAGTCAATATGAGTAATCATGCATGGATGTACACCGATTACACTAGTCAATATGTGTGGACCAAGGAATGGTTAACAAAAACTAAGGGGTTTGTTAGAGCCGCATTTGCAAATGGCCAGAAATTTAGCTGGTGCCCCTGTGTCCGGTGCGGCAACTGTAATCAGAGGGACGAGCTTGAAATGAGTAAACACCTGCAGAAGTTTGGTTTTACGCCTGGTTACACGGTCTGGACATTACATGGTGAGTCTGCCCAACGTGCCAGAGCCGAGGTGGTTCGTCGTTGCACCGACGAGCATGGTATCGGGACTGCAGACATGGTGCATGACTTTGATGATGCTCGGGCCTCGGACGAGGAGATGGAGGAATCTGCAAAGGCCTTCACTAAAATGTTGGAGTCCTCAAAACATCCTCTCCACGAGCACACTGAGCTTTGTCAGCTAGATGCCATCTCACAAATAATGGCTTTGAAGGCTGAATTCAACTTGGGCAGAGAATGCTACGATGCGATGATGACAGTATTCAGACGATTTCTACCCAAAGGCCATGTGCTACCTCCAAAATTGTACCAGTCAGACAAAATCCTCCATGCTCTTAAGATGCCCT
The DNA here is from genome assembly GCF_002162155.2 of Triticum dicoccoides. Classification (NCBI taxonomy): domain Eukaryota; kingdom Viridiplantae; phylum Streptophyta; class Magnoliopsida; order Poales; family Poaceae; genus Triticum; species Triticum dicoccoides. The sequence continues at coordinate 183,943,269 of NC_041389.1, forward strand.
ATGAGAAGATACATGCCTATGAGAAAGGATGTGTCTTATTTAGGCTTCAGTATGAGGACTTGAACTATTGTCCCATTTGCAATTCTTCCAGGCATGTTGTGGTAGACAACGGTATGGGTGAGAAGACGCAGACCAAAATACCCGTTAATGTTCTTTGGTATATGCCAATCGTACCAAGACTTCAACGTCTTTTCATGGTCGAAGAGACGGCCAGACAGATGACATGGCACAAAACGGGCAAAAGAACCAAACTAGATGCAGATGGGAATGTGATGATGGTGCACACATCGGATGGTGAAGTGTGGAAGCGCTTCGATGCATTACATAAGGAAAAAACGTCAGATTCAAGGCATCCTCGAGTCGCCGTCAGCACAGATGGGTTCAGTGTGTTTGGTCAGATGGCAGCCTCATACAACTATTGCCCGTGTTTGTCATTCCACTCAATCTCCCCCCGGGCAGATTATGCAAAGAAAGAACATTTTCCTGACATTGATAATTCCAGGCCCCAACTATCCGGGGAAGAATATGAATGTGTACATGCATCCGCTTAAGGAAGAATTGCAAGAAGCTTGGGATAATGGGTTCAAGACATACGATGCCTTTAGCAAAGAGAACTTCATAATGCGTGCCTCGTACATGTACTCAACGCATGACTTGCCGGCGTATGCGCTAATCATTGGCTGGTGTGTGCATGGGAGGTTCCCGTGCCCCACATGCAAGGGAGCTCTTGAGTTTCGTTGGCTGACGGCGGGGCACAAGTATAGGTGCTTCGACTTGCATAGACATTTTCTAGATCCTTGCCATAAGTTCAGGAAAGACAAGAAGAACTTCATGAAAGGTAGAGTTGTCAAACACTCTGCACCACCTGCGCTGACAGGCCAATAGACCCTAGATTAGTTAAACACTCTCGAGCCAGATCCAGATCGTCCAGGGTATTTCAAGCGGTATAATAAGGAACACGCTTGGACTCACAAGACATGCTTCTGGGATCTGCCTTACTTCAAAGACCTCCTTTGCCCACACAACATCGACGTGATGCACACTGAAAAGAATATCGCCGAAGCCATTTTTGGTACATTGTTCGGCATAGAGGAGAAATCAAAGGATAATACTAAGGCTAGAGACGATCAAGAGGAGCTCTGTGATAGACATTACAAAACATGCAAGGTCCGAAAGGAAGGCGGAACTAGAAGAAGCCAAAGGCACGGTTCTTGGAAGGCCAGCTATGAAGGAAATTATTTTGTGGGTGAAAATGCAGTTGATGTTCCTCGATGGGTATGCAGCAAATCTAAAGAGGGGAGCGAGTCTTGATAAATTGAAAATATTTGGTCTAAAAAGTCATGATTGGCACATATGGATAGAGCGGATAATGTCGGTGATGTTGCGTGGCTTCATCCCTGAGGATGAATGGCTTGTACTGGCAGAGCTGAGCTATTTCTTCCGTGTTCTTTGTGCGAACGAACTATCGCCTGGCCTCCTAGAATAAATGGAACAGTTGGCGCCAGAGTAGATCTGCAAGTTAGATATGATCTTTCCACCAAGCTTCTTTAATCCAATGCAACACTTGATTTTGCATCATCCGACCGAGGCACGATGGGGGGGCATGCAAAATCGTTGGTGCTACTCAACTGAGAGGATGCAGAAGACGCTTCGAGAAAAATGTAAAAATAAACATAGAGTAGAAGCATCGATGGTCAAGGCATTCATCACTGAGGAGGCGTCAAACTTCATGACAGCACACTACGAAGCCAAAAATCGTCATTTGCATAATCCGAAGCCTCGGTACAATGCTGACGAGCCTAAAAAGGGTCAATCCAACCTCAACCTATTCAAAGGGAACCTCGCACCATCCAGTGCTTGGAAACCAGTATCGTTGGATGTTGAAGAATGGCGGACCATTTAGCTCTATCTCTTTAACAACCTAACAGAAGTGCGGCCGTACATCGAGTAAGATCTTGTTACATTGTTTCACAACTTCTAATTTCTTTGAACTGCTGTTATTCCTAGATATTTGATGCAGTCGATACGTTGCCATATTCTCGTATTGAGCGGTGATCCAAAAGGATAACTTCGAAGAGTATGAGCTTCTGGCAAAGCAAGGAGGCAAATATCCCGGTTTCATCTCTTGGTTCAAAAAAAACGGTAATTTCCATTAGACCCTTTCATTTCTTTGGCTAATTTGCGACTAATGCAACAATCCTTTCTTATTAAACTTGTAGGCTAATTCAGAGATTATGGATGCCGAATTGAGACAAGTAGATAATTGTTTTGACTGTAAGGTCCGTCCATTTGACAATTATGACAACAACGGGTATCGCTTTCGTACCTATGGCAAAGAGCTATCTATGGCCAACCAAAAGTCTACAAATTGTTTTGTCTCTGCTATCGGCGAAGGAGGTGTCGAGTATTATGGAAGAGTTGAAGCAATTTATGAACTTCAATTCTATGGTGATAAGCCACCAAACGTCATACTCTTCAGATGTTATTGGTTCCAGCCGAGGGAGACTAGAAGGACTCATGAACATATAGGGCTAGTCGAAATCAAACAAAGCACACATTTGGATGTTCCCGATGTCTATATTACGGCTCAACAGGCAACCCAAGTTTTATATCTACCGTGGGCCTGTCAAAGCGATCCAAATCTCAGTGGTTGGGATGTCGTTTATGAAGTGCCACCACATGACCTCCCCCCAATGAAGAGGATTATGAACATCACATTAACCAAGACACATATGACGAAGGAGAATTCTTCCAAGAAACACGTCTTGCCAAAAATCGTTTCAAGAAACGCTCTACTCCACCCCAGAACATTGAAGTAGACAACGATTGTGAATCCGACCCTGAGCCGGAACAAGAAGAGCCGGAAGAAGAAGAAGTTACTGCTGCAGATGACCTGTCAATGCTTGAACGATTACGTAAAGGTGGCCTTCCACATGATGATGCATTTATTAATGATGATGATGAGCACGTCATTACCGATAGTGATGTGGATGATGCATTTATTAATGATGATGATGAGCACATCATTACCGATAGTGATTCTTAGGTATTCAATTTTTTATGTTGTACTTTGTATGATTTATATAGTTGGTATGTATAATTTTCTTACTTCGTATGATTGTTTCTTATACATAGTGCCATGGTATTGATTTCCGTCCCCGTCGGCCCTCGCCCGCTTTATGATTTGGATGTGGTAAATTCTCTTTCATAACTATTTGTTGCATTTCACATTTATGACAATTATGGCCATCAAGTTGACATAGAGATATTTTAATCTAGGAGGTATGTGAACCGGAATTTGAAACCGACCCTCTTGTTAATAAATTAAACTTAGTTGAAAAAGAAAATGAATATTTTAAAGAAAAATTAAATGAATTGAAGAAGAGAAGATGACATTAGAGTAGTATTGCGGATGTCATCGATGATCACAAGATGAAGATGAATGCAATGCACTTGAAGATGGGTGCAATGCGCCTGAAGCCTAAGAAGATTAGAAAATATGCCATTGATAATGAAGCTTGGTATCATTATGCCGTTGGATCAGTTGTTACCTTAGTTGTGATCTTCATCATATTTGTTGTGATAAGGGTAAGTTTTCTCTAATGTTTTGCTTTACAAATGGATACTTAGCTTATTTTCCTTCTAAATGGCATAATTACCTAAGTTATATAAAAAATGAGCTATACTTAGCTTATTCAGTTCATTTATGACATACTTAGGCATACTTAGGTAAAAAATGGCATGATAATCTTACGTCCAAAATGATATAGACTTACTTTATTAAAATGACATAATAACCTTACGAAGCTCCAAAATGACCTATTTGCCTAGCTTAGCTCTAAAATTACCTACACTTAGCATTTTTACCTAGCTTAGCTCTAAGAAGAGGAGAGGAGAAAAAGAAAGAGAAGAAAAAAAATCTTCTTCTTCTTCTTCTTCTTCTAACTAGTCTTCTTCTTCTAACTAGTCTTCTTCTTCTAACTAGTCTTCCTCTTCTTCTAACTTTCATCTTTCCCAATTTGCAGATTTTCTTTACATGAGGAAGGCTTGGATTCATGGAGTGTACTATTCTTCTGGTGCTTCCTTGTTGTTTATGAAAACTTGTTATGTATGTCTATATGGATATGTTGTTGGAAACTTGTTTGTGGTTATGTATATATGGATATGTTGGACTTTCTTGAACTATGTTGTTGGATTTGATCAAATATGTTGTTGGACATGCTGTTGGATATGTTGGATATGTATGCATGTATATCTGTGTTTGAAACCATGTCTAATTAATTGGATTTAAATAAAAACACAGGATGTGTAGCCTCTTTGCCGTCTGCTAGCGAACGACAAAGAGGACACATGGCAGTCACCTATGCAAACCGGCAACACTGGCTGCCTATTTGATCATTTTGCCGTCTGCAAGTGGACGGCAAAGTGACCAAATAGGCCTGGTAAACAGGGCCATCTATGCCATCTGCTGGCCGACGGCATAGTTGGCCATGTGGCAACATCCCAATGCCGCCCTAGCTAAGCTCTTTGTCGTCCGTCAGTGGACGGCAAAGAGCGCCGTTAACCCCCTAACGGCTCTCGCCCCACACCGCTGTCGTCGGACGCCGTTGCCGTCTGCTGGCCTCGGATGGCGGACGGCACAATCCTTTGCCATCTGTTTCTACGAAGCGGACGACAAAGAAGGCCTTTGCTGGCACGTGTTCAGCCAGACAGTTTTCCGTCCGCTGGCTGACGGCAAAGGACTTTGCCGTCCGGGATCGGTAAAGAAGCTGATTCCAGTAGTGTGGGGCCCCAACGTGATTGTGTGCAGGACCAACTGATGGTAGAACGCGTGCGGAGGGACACGAGCAGAGTGCTCCACGGTCGCCTCAACGACGAGCCACCAACTATATGCATAGCAGTTGAACATGCAAGGAAAATGATGCGGAGCATCCCATGATCATCCCCATGGATGTATCTACATCTCCCACGACACCACTTGGACCAATGACAAGAGCTCGAGCAAAGGCTCTCAAAGATAAGGTGAACTCACTCCTCTCCGAACTACCACTTTCTACACATGAGACATGGCTACTACCTCAAGCGGAAACACTATGTGTGATCAGGTACTTGGAGGAAGGCCACGGAGCATCTACACCCAATGGACAAGACGACGAGGAAACCAAGCATGATGGACAAGAAGAAGAGCTACTGAAGAAGCTCCAGCCACCGGACGACCGGTTGGGACCGGACGTCCGCTGCCTAAAGCTCCAGCCACCGGACGACCGGTCGGGGCTAGACGTGCGACGCCTGAAGGCCCAGCCAACCCAAGTCCCAGCCAACAAAAACTACAGCGAGCGGACGTCCATCCAGGACTGGACGACCGACAACCTCTCCCAGTGAGAGGACGTCCAGCTCCCTTTGGACGACCGACTATTCTACACCTAAGCTAAATCTGCGGAAGTCCGGAGCGACCGGACGACCCGCCGTCTCCGGATGTCCGGTGTCACTTTTACAAAATGAACATAGCGGAAGTCCGAGGCCTACCGGACGTCCGGACCCTCGCGAGCGACCGGACGACTGGTAAAGGTCGGACATCCGCTGCCTGTGTGTGCACAGTTTCGGGCCCGAGGCCCATGTATCCTTTCATTTCGCTCCCATTTGCACTTAGACGATAAATAGGCCTCCTCCTGCTCCTAGCATTGGTTTAGCTCATATTTGAGAAAGAGCTTTGCTCATCCACTTGGTTACTTCTCCATCAGAGTTCATGACCTCTTCAGAGAAGATCCCCTGAGGGGATTCAAGACCCCATCATGGGAAGACCCTTCAAGACCTCCTCACGGAGAAGACCTTTGTATCGTCCTTTGTTGACTTTGGATCATGTATCACTCTTTGTGTTTCAAGGATCTATCATATGTGTGACCGAATCTTGTGGGTTCGAGTGATTATATCGTGTTTCCCCTCGTGATTTCTCCTCGTGTTCTTCGTGTTCTTTGTAGGATTCCCTCCAAACGTGAAAGATCGGGCATCTAGGGTTCTACCCTACATCATCTTGGTATCATGAGCCATGTTGATCACGTATTTGGAGCCCTACCCTTTGTTTTCTAGCTTGATTTTGTTGTGTTCTTCCCCAATTTCGAAAATCCCCACCGAAAATAGCCCTAGTCTTTTTGTGATTTTTTGGTGTGATGAAATTTTGTTGGATTTGATCCATGGATTGGCTTCGGCACGAGTGGATCTAGCTTTCCCCCATCATCTCCACCATTTCCATCCAGAAAATCGCTCGAAATTGACCAATTTCGCCACTTCCACCACGAACCCTAGCTGTTCATCCCGTGCCCAAAATCGCCCAGGCACCGGACGACCGCTTCACCTCCGGACGTCCGACATTTCCTAACAAAACTGGATTTTTTTGCTCGAAAATTTTCAGCCACTGTCCCCACTTCCGCATACGCACTACAATCCCCATTGCACCACTGCATACGCACTCCGATACCACCACTGCTTTTCGCAAGCACCACCATCGCTTACCCGCTACCAACTCCGTCAATTTTGACACGTTTTGGTCTTTGAGAATTTGAGTTGTGGTTCCAGTGTCCTATTGTGTTTCGGCTATATAGGTATGGTTCGACATCAACATCACCACCGCTTATCCTCGCCAAGGTCTCGTCATCGACAACAACCATTCGACAATTTTGACACCTTTAACCGTAAGCAAGGACGGTAACCTCGATGACATCTTTGTCTACTCCTTGCCATTACATTGATAACCCCATAGCCTTACTTTTGCGTTGCTTAGCCAAGGCTAGCCTTTGAGTAGTGCCGGCAACGTTACTTGTGCACATTAGTGATCATACTTCCCATAGCATACATACCATATCATCGTGGTGCATACCTTGGTATAATATCTTGTGTCACAAGGTTGTCATCCTATACACACTTGCTATCTTGGCTCATGAAGTTTTGCATGAGAAAAGAGCTCAAAAGAGAAAGAGCTAAACAAGCTTCTAAGCAAAAGGGAAAGATAAGCAAAGAGCTTATAAGCAAGAACCATAGCATCATACTACATTAAGATTGTCATACTTGATCATCTTGGATCATATATATCACCGGAATACCATACATATAGCATACTTGGGATAGAAGTTGTTGCATTTTTGCTTAGGATGTTGTGCACAAGTTTCGTATCCGCCTATTGTGCAATCGTGCTAGCGTCTCTCTAGTGTTGTGCAACAAGAGCATTTTCGTGGATTCCACATTTTGGCTAATTCCTTGGTTGCACGACCCCACTTATCTATTTGCATGTGTGTTTCCGTGTACCAAATCTTGCTATTGCTCTAATTGTTGCATTTGCAAATTTGTGAATATTTTCCAGCATTACCGAGGCTCACTAACAATTGCATCAAATTTTGTTCCACCATCCTAACCGAGCTCCATTATAAGCTTTTACTAGTGTAGGTGTGAGAACCGACAAGAATTGGTACCAATTGTGCTATTTCCTTGTTCCACATTTGAGTGATCATTGATCCATCTTCAACACCGGTCAAGGTATATTTGGTATAAGCTCTTCTCTTTATCCCACTCACATATTTACTTGGAATGATGGATAGGCCAAGTTCTTCTACCAACCCACTCTTCATCGAGCAAGACGACGACATGTCATCCTATGTCACCAGGAGCCACCTCTTCGGTGCACAAAGAGCTTTGCATCAAGAACAACAAGCAATGATCGACCGCATCAACAATCTCGCCGCCGACTTGCGACTCTTTGAGCAGCGAACAAGAGACTAGTTCGACAACAAGCTCGACGCACACAAACAAGAGAATGATGCAAGAATGGACGATATTCGTACCTTGTTGGTAAACCTCTCTTCTACCACACCGTCCTACTCAAGATGGAGCCGCTCGAGTCGACACTCCGACGACACCCTATTCGGCTCAAGTACACCGACATTGAACACTCTATGTCGAGGTTCGCGCCAAGACTGTCAAGCAACTCACAATCCTCTACACGACAATCATCCACAAGAGCAATTCGACGAGCAAGAACATTGTCATCTCCGAAACCAAGCTATTCTTGCACAAGCACAAGAAAGGCAACATAAAAATCACCAAGAGGAAGAGCGAGCGCGCCAACACCAAGACGAACAAGATGCCGAGGCTCAATGTCTTCAACAACAACAACGTGAAGCACAAGCACTTGAGGCGCAACGTGCCCTTCGAGAGTCAAGTCGAGTCGTCGCCAACCGCAACCGAGATACGTGTAATCAAGAAGAAGCACTTCGCGAAGAAATTCAAGAGCGAAACTACCAAGCAAGAGTGCATCGTCAAGTTCCTCAAGCTCCTCCACAAGCTGGATAAGCTCCTCTACAACCTCAAGTTCACCAAGAGCATGATGACTATGGAAAACCTCCACACCAAGAGCAATATGAGGTTGAAAATCATCCACGTCAAGGGCATCATAATCACCCTCGACCCCAACACAATGAAGAGCAACGCTACGGCAAGCTCAATTCACCATGCCCAAGTTCACCGGAAGCAATGATCCCGAAGAGTACCTTTCATGGGCATTAAAGGTCGACAAGATCTTTCGTTTGCACAACTATGAGAAAAGAAGATCGCTATGACATCCCTTGAATTCCATGACTATGTGCTCATATGGTGGGAACAAGTCCTTGAGTGCCGAGAAGCAAGAGGTGAACCACCAATCACCACATGGGATCAAATGAATGATGTCATGCGAGCATGCTTTGTGACAACATACTTCAACCGCGACCTCTTCAAGAAACTGCAACTCCTCAAGCAAGGAACAAAGGGCTTTGAAGAATACTCCAAGGAAATGGAGATTGCCGTGATAAGAGCCAATCTCACATAAGATGATGACCAAACTATGGCCCGTTTCTTGAATGGCCTCAATCATCCCATCAAGAAGATTGCCGACTTCCAATCCTACTCCAACCTCATTGAGCTAGTGCATCAAGCTACCAAAGTGGAATGCCAAGTGCAAGATGACTTCAAGTATGCCAAGTACTGGTCCAAGAGCTACGGTTTCTCCAACAACCAAGCTTCAACGACTCCAACACCTTCTCCCTCAACCAAGCCATCTACAAGCAACGACGACAAGTCAAGTTACAAGAAGACTTCGACAACCTCAAGTCGCCCTCATACTACAAGCAACTTCAAGCCGAGAATTTCATCATCTACTCCAACCGATGAGACCATCAAGATAAGTTCCATCAAGTGTTTCACATGCTGCGGCCGAGGCCAAAAGTCCTTTGAGTGCACCAACAAGCGCACCATGATCCTCAACGACGACGGAACCTATGACTCCATGAGTGAAGAGGAAATGGAAGCCCTTGAGCAAGTGGCCATGCACCGGCACGTGAACGAAGATGAAGATGATCAAGTCTTTTGTGATGAGGATTCAAGCCCCGCTCTCGTTGTCACCAAGGTCTTGACTCTTCAACATCAACAAGATGAAGACCAAAGATGCCATATCTTCCACACCAAGGCCGACATCAATGGAAGTTCCGTCAAGGTCATCATCGATGGAGGTAGTTGCCATAACTTGGCAAGTGAGAACTATCTCCAAGCTCCAATTGGTCAAGATGAAGCACCCGCACCCCTACAAGGTTCGATGAAGACGCTTCTGACACAATCCAAGTCGAGCATATGGTACAAGTTTCCTTCAAGATAGGAGCATATGAAGACGCTTTGGAGTGTGATGTCATCCTGATGTCCGTTTGCCACCTCCTTATTGGTTGACCATGGCAATTTAACCGAGGCGTCATCCACAATGGGTGTACCAATCACTATAGCTTCAAGATTAAGGGGAAGGAGTATGTGTTACCTATGTCTCCAAGTCAAGTAATCGTCGACAAGCAAGCCACTCATCGTGGAGAGAATAGTGAGAGAGCGAACCACCACAAAGAGAGTGAGCGCCACAAGCCAAAATCAAGTGCCTCCATGATGAGAGACAAGAAAAACTTAGTCCTATTTGCCACCAAAAGTGAGATGAGAGAAGTGTGTGAGAACCCATCAAGTGTTATGCACTTTGTCCTTGTGTGCAAAGATGAGGCACCAAAAACTAACACCTCTCACGATCTACCTTTAGTGTTGTCTTCTCTTTTGCAGGAATTCCAAGATGTTTTCCTCGATGAGCTACCTCCGGGTCTACCTCCACTATGAGGCATTGAGCACCGAATCGACCTCATCCCCGGAGCACCTCTACCTAACAAAGCTCCCTACCACGTCAACCCCGAGGAAACTTAGGAGATCCAACGGCAAGTGCAACAACTCATCGACAACGGTCAAGTACATGAAAGTTTGAGCCCTTGTGTCGTTCTGGTCATACTTGTTCCAAAGAAAGATGGTACTTATCGCATGGTCTCTGATTGCCGTCCCATTATCCTTTTCCACGCTTAGATGATACGCTGGGTGAGCTTAGCGGAGCCTCCATTTTCTCTAAGATTGATCTTAAGAGTGGCTACTATCAAATACGCATCCAAGAAGGTGATGAATGGAAAACCGCATTTAAGACCAAATTGGCTTATATGAATGGCTTGTTATGCCAATGGGTTTATCCGAAGCACCCGGTTCTTTCATGCAAGTCATGCATTTTGTTCTTCAACCCTATATTGGTGTATTTGTTGTGGTCTATTTTGATGATATTCTTGTCTTTAGCAAATCCCTCAAAGATCATGTCACCCATCTTAGAACCATGTTGCAAACCCTTAGGAAAGAGCGCCTTTATTCTAATATGGACAAATGCCTTTTGGTGTTGATAAGTTTGTTTTCTTGGGTTTCGTTGTGTCTTCTAAGGGTGTACATGTAGATGAATCTAAGATCAATGCTATTAAAGCTTGGCCCCAACCAACCAACTTGCAACAAGTGCATAGTTTTCTTGGTTTAGCCAGTTTCTATCATAGATTTGTGAAGGATTTTAGCACCATTGCTTCACCTTTGCATGTTTTGAGTAAGAAAAATGCGCCATTTGTTTCAGGACCATCCCAAGATACCGCATTTAATGAACTTAAGAATTTGCTTAGCCATGCTCCTATGCTTGCATTACCCAACTTTGGCAAACCTTTTGAAATTCATTGCGATGCTAGTGGTACTGGCATAAGAGGTGTGTTAACGCAAGAGAAGCGCCCCATAACATATTTTAGTGAGAAACTTTCCAGAGCGCACCTCAATTATCCCATCTATGACAAAGAGCTATATGCTTTAGTGCAAGTTTTGCGTGAATGGGAACATTATCTTCGCCCTCATGAATTTATCATTCATACTGATCATGAAACGCTTAAGTACCTAAAGGGTTAAATTAAGTTGAACAAGAGTCATGCTAAGTGGAGTGAATTCATTGAGTCATTTCCTTATGTCATCAAGTACATCAAATGTAAGGAAAATTTTGTGGCGGATGCTCTTTCCCGCATATGCATGCTTGTTACTAAACTTGAATTAAATGTCATTGGCTTTGCGCACATAAAAGACTTGTATGCGCATGATCCTAATTTTACAATTCCTTATGCCAAGTGTTTGACACATACATCTTGGGAACGCTATTACATCAAGGATGATTACCTCATGAGAGCTAACAAACTTTGCATCCCCGAGTCTTCTCTTCGTTTGTTACTTTTGCAAGAATCTCATGGAGGGGGGCTAATGGGACACTTTGGATGCAACAAGACATTCACTATGCTCTCCAGGAACTATTTTTGGCCCAAGATTTTCCGCGACGTCTCATGCTTCACCAACCGATGTTCGACATGTCGCAAAGCTAAGTCAAAAGCTCAATCCCACGGTCTTTACATGCCACTTCCTATTCCATATCAACCTTGGGAAGACATTAGCATGGACTTTGTACTTGGTTTGCATAGAACTCCAAATGGAAAGGATTCCGTCTTTGTTGTTGTGGATAGATTCTCTAAGATGGCTCATTTAATACCATGCAACAAGATAGACGATGCTTCACATATTGCAAATCTTTTTTGTAGGGAAATATTGCGCCTCCATGGAGTGCCGAAGACGATTGTCTCGGACTGCGACGTCAAGTTCTTGAGTTACTTTTGGAAGACTCTATGTGCCAAGCTCGGAATGAAACTCTTGTTCTCTTCGGCATACCATCCTCAAACCGATGGCCAAACAGACGTGACGAACTGAACACTCTCCACTCTACTACGCGTGTTGATCAAGAGGAACATCAAGGAGTGGGAGGAGTGCCTACCCATCGCCGAGTACGACTACAACCGTGCAAGGCACTCTACAACCGGCAAGTACCCCTTCGAGGACGTCTACTGTTTCAACCCGTTGTCCCCATTGGACATTCTTCCTCTTCCACTACAAAAGCGCATCAATATGGACGCGAGTGCACGAGCAAGATACCTCAAGAAGATGCATGAAGATACAAGGCACACCATCGAGCGCCAAGTACAACGACTCATGACCAAGCTCAACATCAACAAGCAACCCATGATATTCAACTGTAGCGACCCGACCCGAATGGATCAAGTCTCTGTGCTTATGTGTCATCCCTGGATCGGTATGCTGACACACACAGTACTCGAGGATTTATAACAGAGGTAAATCACATGTATAAAGTAACGTAAATACTATTACCTCAATCCAAAATAACAGAAGTAACAAGGTTGTGGATTCCCATCAACACCAACGGCAAAGTTGAGTATAGGAAATCGTAACCCTAATGTATCACTTACTCGTCGTAAGATCCTGCAACATAAGACGTTGCAGCCACAAAGGGTCAGTACATTGAATGTACTGGCAAATTCACACCATAGAGCAATGATGAATAAAGGCTATCACTACATGCATATTTGGCTGGTGGAAAAGCTCTATGGTTACAGTTTTGCATAAAGCCAATTTTTCCCTACTGCAAAGGAATAAATTTATTTAACTATCATGGTGCTTGTTAAACATTGAGAATGGTTGAGAGCATTCTCAATCCCAATTAAAAGTACTCATTAAAACCCAACATTATTGATTATAGTAACGTGATGAGATTCAAATGATATCCAAGTTCTAGATACTCAAGATGTCCATAACCGGGGACACGGCTAACCATGATTAGTTTATACTCTCTGCAAAGGTTTGCGCACTTTTCCGCACAAGACTCGATCACCTCCATTTGATTTCTCGCACTACATGATGTTTGAGAAATGGATGACCGAGACATAGTCTTTCGGAAGCGCTAGCACCTTACATGTGGGTAGACCCGTACACCTACTTTCCCCTACATCTGCTAGTCTACCTGTAAGAGTTCGCACAACTTAATCAACTATGCCAGAGCCCATAATGGCTTGTGGCTGCACACGGAAGTTTCTAGTTTGAATAATCTCATGATCCCTTTGAGCCTGGGTGGCGGTCCGAAGAAAAACAGGCAAGTCCTGGAAACCCAGGTGCCTAGACAGGCAAGTCCTGGAGTAACCAGGTGCCTCAATCCACCCAGATGTGTGTTTAAGTTGCCACCTTAAATAAACCATTAATTAACAATCTCACATCTGTCATGGAAATTCACTCACCCAATCCACGTCTACGAGCATAGCATGGCATAATAAGCAACGTAGAAGTAACTCCAGGGGTTTGAAAATAAAACAGGTACTAGGTACTAGCTCAACTACTTCCCATCCCACAATTTAATTAGATCCTAGTCATGCAATGTTTGAGGATTGATCTAATGCATAAAAACTGGGTATGAGAAGAGGTATGATCAAAGTGTGAACTTGCCTGCAATGTTGATGAAGATGATTCGCACTCAAAACTCTTGATAGTTCTACTCGTCACACTCCGGTCAATCTATCGTGAGCAAGCAATGGTAACCACACATAAGCAATCACTCAAAAGATTGGAAAGAATGAAGAAGACGATTCGGAAAACATCAAAACCAAGCAAATAACTCTTGCAACATAAAACAATTTCTAACAGTACCAAAATTATGTGAATTTGGCCTTATCAGAAAGTCTAGGTCAAGAGCTTCGCTTTGCAAAAAGAATCAACTCAAACGGAGCTACGAAACTCAAGTTACGATCAAACGAAGTTCAAATACAAATATGATCTAATTCAAATTTTAAACTTTCAAAAACATGTTTAAGTTGTTTTACTGGATATAGGGGATCAAAACAAAGAAGTGGGTGTTGTTTTCGTTGGATTTGGATAAACGAGCAAAAAGTTGGGAGAGTTTGAAAAATAGGGGCCAATCTGTAAATAAAATATTCACGGATGGGTCCCTGGCCGAAAATAAAAAGAAAAAGAAAAAGCTAAAAAGTGAGAGTTCGTTTCCGATTGGTAACGAATGAAAACTGCTCACTGAAACTAACTAAACGGAAAGCGTTCGATAAATAACAGAAACGAAACGGTTTAGAAGAAAAACCGATCTAGAGGATAAACCGACTAAATAAAATAAAACCGAGCGGTTTTATCGGCTTTACCGGCTCGGGCGAAATAAACCAGCGGCGGATGGATCCGGCCGGCGACGAACTCCGGCACGGCGTTGGGACGATGGCGGCGTCTGGCGAGTGCGGGCGACGACGAGGTGGCGCGGTGGCGAGGCGCGGCGACGACGTCGTCTCGGTGGCGCGGTGGACCAAGGCGGCAGCGGTGGATCTCGCCGACGGCGACGGCGGGTGAGACGCGCCGGCGCGGCGAGATACGGGAGAGGCGGCGGTGCGATCAGAGAGAGAAGGGCCCAGGGCGGCACCCTTTGTAGGAGGGAAGGGGAGGCGCTGGCGTGGGGAAGGGGCGACCAGAGGCGGGCGGCGCTCCGACTCCGGCGAGTCCGGGTCACGCACGGGAGGAGGAGGCGGCGGCGCTGACGGGCCGGCTGGGCCTTCAGCCCAGTTCGGTCCGGAGAGGGAGTTTTTTTTAAACAAAATTTCAGAGAACTAAATAATAAAAAACAAAATAACTAAAAACATTATATAGGCATATAATATACCAAAATTTTCAGAAAAACATTTCCTACAAGATGGACATTATTCTAGCATCAAATAAAGTCTACACAAATTCAGATAATTCAAACAGTGCTCCTGCTCTACTAAAATCCAATAAAAATCATTTTAAAAATACCAAAATGAATTCAAATTTATTTCTCTCAAATTTTATGATGTAGGGAATCGTGTTACCCTAATTTCTGTATATTTTATTTTTGGAGAAAAATAACTTGAATAAAACCCAAATAACTCCAAATTGAAAATAAATTCAAAAGAACTTTGAATTTAATTGTTTGAAACTCCCAACTCATATTTCATATGTTTTGAAGAAGTCATTTTATCTTCGCTCGTGAAAATCATTGAGTTGCATAAAGTTCCTAGGTTGGAAATATTTTCCAAATGAAATTCAAATATTTTCAAATACCCTTTCATTTAATTAAATGGAAGAAGTCATATCATCTTCGCTCAAGGGTTTTGTATTTGAAAAGAATTTGAACTCGCTGAGATCATAAACGCAAGATGAAAGTTTGGGAAAGTCCTTTTATTCCCTCTCATTTAACTTCCAAAAGTTTCGAATTTCACTCAATCAATCACACAACAATCAAACAAGCAATAAATCTATCTATTTATTATAACATTCCAAAATTTAGAATTTTGGGATGTTACAAACCTACCACCCTTAAAATGAATCTCGTCCTCGAGATTCGGAGAGGCTAGCAAGAAATAGGTTAGGGTTTGGGGTCTCCTCAAAAATCCATCAATCGTCTCCGAGCTCAGGTGCTACCACCCTTAGAAGCATTGTTACGGTCCCATCAATACTCATATACTCCATCCTTATTCATGACTGTGTTGGTCTTCTCAGTTCTTCAAGATAATTCCTTCTCTGGGTTCTTCCGGTAGTGGCATAACCTTTTTCTCAATTCTTCGGTCCTTTCATCTTGGTAAGATTATTCCGAGACTGGGTCTTCTTAGCTGACGGGTCTGGCGCCAATGCTAAGCAACTATCGAAAGATGCCACGTGCAAAGGCCAAGTTTTATTGGCCGACCACTCCAACGGTCGTCTTCGGATCACCAAAAAATGCCACGCCAAAGAATAATTCTTCGGCACCTTCCCCTCATACGGTAATTTACCATATGCTAACGTGATGAACCACGTTGACTAGACTCCACGTGGTAAACCATCACGCCAACACCGTGTGATATAATCACACCTATGGACAAGGCCGAACCCCGCCCTTAGAGCAGAAATCATACAGCTGCCGGAGCATCAAGTCGTGCATGCCTGTCAAAATTTTGATATGACACCGAACTATCCGGACACCAACTGAGGAGTCCGCGGTACTTCACGATATAACGGCTGGGTTAACCAGGGTCCGATCAGGAACCCTCGGACCAACCACAAGAGGACGTTCAGCTGCCTCCAAGTACTTTCCTTTACAAACTAACTTTGACGCAGAACAGGATTGGTGACGTGGAATCGGCCCGGATACACAAAGGCAGGAACATGCATGTAAATCCCCCCCCCAAAGAAGGCAGTCCGGATTCACTTTAGATCAACTCACAGCCCCCTCCAGTCCGGCCATCACAGGTTCCGCCAAAAACACCTCTATTCATAATCATAAATCGTACTCATATGCATAGACATATCATCATACTACAATGCGTAGACTTAAATAACACTTACCGGCCGTTGTTTCTCATCGACGCCTCTTCGTAAAAAGAAGGCAGCCACACCTCGTGTTACGCCCAATTATGCCAGGGGCTTTACAGTACGACAATAAAGTCCGACCACCTTCTCAGTCGCTCGGCACCCCGAACTTATAGCACTATATGCATCAGCTCCGAATCATGTCTTGGGTCATTGGTTGGGTTTGCCCGGCTCCCATGTTTTGGTACCTTACGTTCCGCTCCATCGGCTAAGGTAGCGCTAGGAGAACTACTGCGATTGTGTCCCGGTTCTGCCAGACGAGCACCTCAGTAGAGAATGCCGAAAACTGACTGTCATGATACAGTGAGAGCTGGTCAGCTGTTCGAGAGGTTGTAAAATCCTTAAAGATTTATTCCACATAGTGCCATTATAAATGCAGAGTGCGACGGATTGATCTTCCAATCAGGCGCCAATAGATCCCCTAGTTCGGCCTTCCGAACACTAGGGGTTGCGCCAACCATACTCGAATTCCTATGGCTAAGTGAGAGTGGTAAAGCCCTATAGTCCGATTGCCTGGTTCGTGGTGAGGAACACCTCCTTAAAAGGACCCAGCCATGGGATAAAGAGTGTTCAGGTATGACCCGAACACCCCCCGAATTTCCTTCATGGGGGCAGAAGCCGACGACTGGCCAACTCTCAGGATTTACATACACTAAACAGCCACACAGGAAGAACAAATGTTCAAACAAAACAGGCAATAAATAGTAAAAGTGCCATTATCCCATATTACAAATAACGACATGAATGCCCTCAGGGAAATATAATGTCTTTGGTACACTTATCCGCCACAAGGCGGGCTCCCTTCGGTACACGTTCATAGTACAGCTCGGGCCTGTGGTGCTCCTTACCCTTTGGCGGCCCCTCAGTCATCAGCTTCTCCGTGTCAACCTTCCCCCAACGCACTTTCGCACGGGCAAACGCCATACGCGCACCCTCTATGCAGACCCATCGCTTAACAGCATCAAGCTGAGGACAGGCGCCCACAATCTGTTTCACAACTCCGAAGTAACTGTTTGGAATTGGCTCCACGGGCCACAACCGGACAACCAAGTCCTTCATGGCTAGTTCGGCCGCCTGGTGCAGTTCGACCAGCTACTTCAGCTGATCGCTAAAGGGCACCAGATAGTTCGATGCCAAATACTGCGACCAGAAATCCCTCTCTGCAGACTTCTTCTCCCCGGTCCGGTAGAATTGGGCGGCATCTGATATGCTGCAAGGCAGATCCGCAAATGCCCCTGTAAAAACATGAATTCAGCTTGTCGCTTTGAGTTCTTCCCACTATCATGTAAAAATGGCCATGAATACAAAAAGCATTACCAGCCGCAACTTTCCGGGCCTCCTGAATGTCCCGCACAGTACCTTGGGCTTCTTCCCGAGCATCTTCCGCGGCTTGGAGAGCTTGGGCGAATTCGGATTCTTTCCCTACTAGACTCTGCTCCAAGCCCTCGCTTTTCTTTACAGCCTCCTGGACCTCTCGCTCAGCTGCGATGACCCTGGCCTCGTGTTTCTCACGATGTGCCTGTTCAGCGACAGCCTTCTCATTGGCATCAGCCACGGCCTTCTTTAGTGCCTCATATTTGGCACTCGCTCCTAGAGCATACAATACAAATACTTTTCACTAGGCACAATTACTCATTCGTGCCAAATTCAAGACAATGTTTCAACATACCTTCCTTGTCCTCGAATTGCTTCTTCACACGGACAAGTTCCTCCTCGGCCCATTCCAGGCTCTGCTTCAGTCCGGACACTTCCGCATTATGAGAGGCCGTCTTCTCTGCAGACGCCTGTTTTCACACAAAGGGGTATACGTCATTAACAAAGGCTCTTGCAAAAGCAGAGGATTTGATCCCCAGCCCGGCTCTCTCTCTATCACCGGACAGTGTATCAGGGGCTACTACTCATATTATGATGATTCCTCAAAGGTTTCTTAGGAAACATACCTCAAAGGCCTTTATAAGGCCAAGGAAGGACTCATTCAGCCCGCTCTCGGTGGACTGAATCTTTTCAACCACCGCACCCATGAGGGTCCGATGTTCATCAACGATAGACGTGTTCTTTAACGCTGTGGATAGACCGCCTAGAAGCTCTTCTTGGACAGAGGTTGCCGGCAGAGTAGGCAAGCCTCCCACCGCCGAAGGTGGCTGCTCGCCCAATCCTGGAGCCTTAGAGGTCTCCAGGACCTTGTCCGGCTCCGAGCCGAACCCGAGATCGCCCCCGCCATCGACACGCTTGGGGTCCATCGCTCCCGTGTGTCCGGCTCCAGAGATATGCCCCCCTGGTCCGTGTCCCATTGAGACGACACCTCAGTGTCACACCAGGGCTTTGGGGAAGGGGCCTTTGGAGGCGTCTCGCTCGCCAAGGCGTTTGAGCTTAGCGAATCCTCCGAGGAGGACTGTCCGGCGCGAGACCTCGCCGGGCTGTACGAAATATGGCGACAGTTAAAACTACTATACCCAAATAACCCCCGGACGCATGTGCGTGTTCAGATTTCGTATACTTACGACTTTTCCAGGGGCTCGGCCCTGGGGTCCCACTCCAGGCTGCTATCGGCAACCGTGGTGGATGCCTCTGGGAGGGAACCTTACCCCCTCTTGGGCGATTCGGCCTCTAGTGATGAGCAGGCCACCCTTTTCTTCCCACCTCCAGAGTGAGGCTCGTCCTCCTGTGCTTCCTCCTCTTCGTCTTCGGAAGAAGGAGCGTTGCTGGAGTCTTCGGATTTTGCGTCCAAAGCCTCACGGCGACGGAGGCCACTCCGGGTCTTTTTGACCTTCTTGGAGGCCTCTTTCTTTGGCGCCTCGTAAGGCGCTGGGACCAGCATCTTCGTCAGAAGAGGTCCGGCCGATTCCTCCGGCAGCGGGGTCGGACAATGTATCCGCTCCACCTTTTTTATCCATCCCTGGGGTTGTGATAAAGCATGATTAAAATGTCTCCCTCAGGACATGCCAACCGAAGCATGGATGGACAAAGCATAGCAATAACTTACGGGCTTGCAGAATGGGATAATTGATACCCACGGTCCTCGGAGGAGCCCGACCATGATTTGCCGGACTTAAAGAGCACCTTCCAGATATCCTTGTGGGAGGAATCATAGAGCTCCCGAAGGGTCTGGTGCTCGGTAGGGTAAAACTCCCACAAATTGCAGGCTCGACGCTGGCAAGGGAGAACCAGGCGAACTAACATCACCTGGACTACGTCGACGAGCTTGACGTCCTTGCCGACCACACTCTGAACGCACGTCTGGAGCAGCGACAGCTCATCGGACGAGGACCAGTTCGGGCCTTCTTGGGCCAGGACGTGAGCCGCAGTGGGGCTCCGGATCTGAACTCTCGAGATGCAGCCCACTTTTTGCCGTCTGGTTCGATGATATAGAACCACTGCTGCTGCCACTCCTAATGGAGTCATTGAAGGCACCCGTCGGCCAAACGACCTTGGGCATCTTGCTCACCATGGCGCCGCTGCACTCGACGTGCTCGCCACTCACCACCTCAGGCTTCACATTGAAAATCTTTAGCCACAGGCCAAAGTGAGGCGAAATCCGGAGAAAAGCCTCGCACACAACGATGAACGTCGAGATATTGAGGAAGGAGTTGGGGGAAGATCATGAAAATCAATCCCATAGTAATACATGACTCGACGAACAAATGGGGAAGGAACACGACTCTCTCGTGAGGATCCAGAGTAGGGACGACCTGTCCCGCCGGTGGGAGACGGTGGCCGATCTTCTTGGCCAGATTCCCGGCCTCCCGGAGCCTCTTGATATCCTTCTCCTGGACAGTAGAGGCCATCCATCTACCTCCTGCTCCGGATCCGGACATCTTCAGAAAACCTTTCTTCGATGCAAGAGAAGAATGCCTGGGCGTTACGCTCGAACAGAGGGGAATGGGCTAGCGGAAGGAGAAGGCGTGGGTAAAGAGGAAGAGACCTTATCTCTTTATAAGACGGTACAAGCTTTTTGCGCCTCCCCACTTGCCTGGTGAAACCCGCTCGCTCCCCACTCGCCGCGATTAGCGGTGCGGTTGGATTACCCATACCCGTATTGATGAGAATCCCGTGATAAGGGGACACGATCTCTGCTTTGACAAGACGTGTCAAGGAAACCGCCTCGCAATATGCGTTGTGGCTGGTTGTGGGAAAACGGTTCAAATAATAACCCGACCGTAATGACACGTTGCGTTGTCTAAAAAAAAGTTGTCAGCAGATTGCATTTGTGAAATATCATTCTCTCTACGGTGGTATGTGATGATCATTTTGTAGATCTGGACACGGTCTACGTGTTTGATAATTACTTTGGAGTATTCGGAGAAGGAACCCGCCTTGCAATGCCGAAGACAAGACTGCGCGCCGGACTCATCGTCATTGAAGCCTGGTTCAGGGGCTACTGCGGGAGTCCTGGATTAGGGGGTATCCGGACAGCCGGACTATATACATCGTCCGGACTATTGAAGCGTGAAGATACAAGACTCAAGACTCCGTCCCGTGTCCGGATGGAACTCTCCTTTGCGTGGAAGGCAAGCTTGGCGATCCGGATATTGTATTTCCTTCCTTGTAACCAACTCCATGTAAACCCTAGCCCTCTCCGGTGTATATATAAACCGGAGAGGTTGGTCCTTAGAAGGCCGATCACAATTACAATCATAATCATATAGGCTAGCTCCTAGGGTTTAGCCTCTGTGATCTCGTGGTAGATCTACTCTTGTACTACTCATATCATCAATATTTTTCAAGCAGGAAGTAGGGTTTTACCTCCATCGAGAGGGCCCGAACCTGGGTAAACATTGTGTCCCTTGCTTCCTATTACCATCAGCCTAAGATGCACAGATCGGGACCGCCTACCCGAGATCCGCCGGTTTTGACACCAACAGCTGGGCGTCAACCTGTCTATGTAAAGGGATGACCCAACGGTGATTCAGGGCAAGAAAACAAGAGACTGAAAGCTAGGTCAAGCGTATTCGCTCCCTGGTAATCGAGACATAAGCAATACCACCTCAAACTTGATTAGGCCTTTACCTTCACCACAAGGGGCCGAACCAGTATAAACTCATGTGTCCTTTGTCCCGTTTTAACCCCTTTAATCTAAGCTAGTTGCGATGGCTCCACGACTAAGTCCTCACACTAGGACATATGCCGTGACTATTCCACGACAAGCATCTAATCATCTGCATCTTGTTGCGATGATGTTGGCCATTGCTCTCCTTCCGGATGGGTCCCTGGTCATGAATGATTAATAAAATCTTTGTCTATTGCATATTATGGTCAAAATAGTACTACCAATCTATGAGTCCTATACGATGCGATTTCAATGAATGTACCACAAAAGCCCGAAATGTTACAAGGTTCAAATTCCAAAGTTACATGGCTCAAATTCAAAGATTACAAGGTTCAAATTGATATTTGAAATGAAATTCAGCTCATTCAGCTGGAAACGCTCGTGCTGATCAGCTGAACATGGATATAAGAGAGGTTCAGACTAAAAATTAAAATAGTAAGGCCGCTTTCGAAACCTCGTCATTTCTGCAAAGGGATCAGCCGCTGACAAGTCATGTATGGGTTTGACACAATGACTTTCAATTACTCTGTCATATGCTCTTCCAATGCGAAGTGTAGCTTTTTGGAGCCTCTTCCATTCTGCAGTAGCTGTCGGCTCTGATCAACAAGCCATTCATCTTTCCTAATTAAGTGCGTGTTCAACCTCAGTACCTTCAGCACCCTTGCTCTGGAAAGAAAGAACCTGGCGAATGTAATCTCTGGTAAGGTCCCTCGGTAGGAGTTCAAAGTAATTTTTGAGAGATGCAGATCCAGGCATTCGATGTGATTGTCGTTATAAACATTATCAATCCGGGCCTATTATTATCTGCAAAAGAAGAGAACGTGTTAGTGCCTACATGCAGTTTTGAACACAACAACATGCCTATTTGGTTTGCAGGATTTGTAAAATGCACCAACATGCCATCTTTGATCTGACATGATTAACATGGGATTTGATTACAATCTAGAAAAATGTAGCCTTCTTCACAAGAGGTTGCAGTGGATGAAAAATTCCCTAAGAAAACTAGTGTAGATGAATCTAAAGGAGAAATGCTTATGGATTGTAACCATATGAATCAAGCAAGCAATATGGGGTGGCGTTGGTGCAATAGACCCTGTGTATGTTGCTCTGACTGTGCACGGGCACGGGAACAAGATTATGGCATCAAGCCATTCCAGAATACTAGAGACCAAGATCTTCGAAGTACCAGCATGTAGAACAAGAGGACCAAGATTGAGCCAGAGAAGCAAGATACCACCAGGAGAAAAGCCTCCCTTGCCGTGCAATCGGGCTTGGCAAGGACAGAGCCACCCCCGGAAGAGAGCATCCAAGATGTCCCAGCATAGGCAGGACCTGCCGGGACTCACGGAGGCGAGAAACACCTCATCAACCACCCCCCCACGACCCACGTCGTCAATCAGTGCGGTGTAAAGCCACAAAGTGATTAAGTGGCAGCCATTCGCCACATGGCAGCCTATTTCTACAGGAAAACCTACAGATGATACCCGTCCTGCCACATGTTGAACAAACAGGCGTGTAACTGGCAAAACAAGCCCGACATGGCTTGCCGGGAGAGCGACGATGTGACGTTGAGCGACGCATTTAATGTGCTCTATCAGCCTGCAGAGTTAGGTATGATAGCACTGTTTGATATCTTATTAGTGCATAATGATTGATTTGCCATTGTGGTAACCCCTTAACCTATAAAAGGAGGCACATGGCAACCGTAGAAGGGGTTCGCGAGGCTGGAAAGTTAGGCACCCATATGCGCGTAGGCACTGCCGCCCCTGCCAGACAAGTGTACTATGCTCCACCACCATTCTTCCACCAGCAATCTACCAAAGCAGGAGTAGGGTTTTACGCCTTGCGGTGGCCTGAACCTGGGTAAAATTGCTCGTGTGATCCCTGCCATGCTGCCCCACGCTCCTCCGCTCTTCGCGCAACATGGCATCCCTCCTGCCGAACCAGCAAGGAGCCCTGAGGGAGTCCTAGACTAGGGGGTGTCCGGATAGCCGACCTATCATCATTGGCCGGACTCCAAGACCATGAAGATACAAGATTGAATACTTCGTCCCGTGTCCGAATGGGACTTTCCTTGGCGTGGAAGGCAAGCTTGGCGATACGGATATATAGATCTCCTACCATTGTAACCGACTCTGTGTAACCCTAGCCCTCTCCGGTGTCTATATAAACCGGAGGGTTTTAGTCCGTAGGACGAACAACAATCATACCATAGGCTAGCTTCTAGGGTTTAGCCTCCTTGATCTTGTGGTAGATATACTCTTGTACTACCCATATCATCAATATTAATCAAGCAAGAGTAGGGTTTTACCTCCACCGAGAGGGCCCGAACCTGGGTAAAAACATTGTGTCCCTTGTCTCCTGTTACCATCCACCTAGACGCACAGTTCGGGACCCCCTACCCGAGATCCGCCGGTTTTGACACCGACATTGGTGCTTTCATTGAGAGTTCCTCTGCGTCGCCGCTCATAGGCCCGATGGCTCCTTCGATCATCAACAACGACGCAGTCCAGGGTGAGACTTTTCTCCCTGGACAGATCTTCGTATTCGGCGGCTTTGCACTGCGGGCCGATTCGCTTGGCCATCTGGAGCAGATCGAAAGCTACGCCCCTGGCCATTAGGTCAGATTTGGAAGTTTGAATTATACGGCCGACATCCGCGGAGACTTGATCTTCGATGGATTCGAGCCACAGCCGAACGCGTCGCACTGTCACGATGGGCATGATTTAGCTCTGCTGCCGGACAGTGCCCTGGAGGCCGCACAAGAGTCCGCTCCGACCCTTAACTCGGAGCCGACTGCGCCGGTCGAGGATGGGTGACTAGACACCGCCTCGGGGGCCGCTACCTCTACGGCGATGGAGCCGAATACCGACCCTGTCCCTTGCGAAGCTCGTGACTCTGAGGTGCCGGACTCCTCGCCGGACTCCGAACCTCCCGCGCCCCTACCAATCGAATCCGATTGGGCGCCGATCATGGAGTTCACCGCTGCGGACATCTTTCAGCACTCGCCCTTCGGCGACATCCTGAATTCGCTAAAGTGCCTCTCCTTATCAGGAGAGCCTTGGCTGGATTTTGGCCAGGACGGTTGGGATGCGGACGACGAAGAAATTCAAAGCCCACCCACCACCCACTTCGTAGCCACTGTCGATGACTTAACCGACACGCTAGACTTGGACTCCGAAGATATCGATGGTATGGACGACGATGCCGGAGACGACCAAGAACCAGCACCCACAGGGCACTGGAAAGCCACCTCAACTCACGATGTATATATGGTGGATACACCAAAAGGAAGCAATAACGAGGAACAACGGGATGCTGCAAAGGATAATTCCCCCGAAAAACAGCCAAAGTGGTGCCGCAAGCGCCGCCCAAAGTCCCGCCTCGACAACGACAGCACCCAACAGACCCAGCCGTAGAGCAGGGCGAACCAGTGGACGACAAACATGTCACAAAGCAACCATCCGAACAGGATGAATTGGATAAACAACCCATCCCCAGCGAAAACAACAGTCCGGATGATCTCACGCCGGACACATCATTGGAGCAGGAGAACCTTCACAAAAGGCTCGTCACCACTGCACGAAGTCTGAAGAAGCAGAAGCGGCAGCTCAAAACAGCGGAAGACGTACTCAGAATGAGATAGAGCAAAGTACTCAAGACCGCAGACAAATACGGCGATAGCCGCCAAGCAAAGAGCTACCCAAAATGCAAACTATTGCCCGAATTTGACGAGGAGGCCGTAGAGCCCCCACAATCAAAAAACAAAGAGGCCGCCCGGTCGGATAGACGACCACATGACAAACAAAGAGCGGCAAGCGGCGCCGCACACAAGCCGGCATGCAATCCACATCAGGATCCTCGCAAAAAGGATGGCCCGGTCAGGTCCATCTATGGGCCAAGAAAGAAAGCTCCAGAAAGCAACACAACACGTCGAGTATTCGAAAATCACGGTACACCCAAATACAGGGGCGCCGCACACCCCCTATGTTTCACCGATGAGGTACTGGATCATGAATTTCCAGCGGGATTCAAGCCCGTAAACATAGAGGCATACAACGGAACAACAGACCCCGGAGTCTGGATTGAGGATTACATCCTACACATACATATGGCTAGAGGAGATGACCTCCATGCCATAAAATACTTACCGCTCAAGCTCAAAGGGCCAGCCCGGCATTGGCTCAAAAGCCTCCCAGAAAATACCATTGGAAGTTGGGAAGAGCTCGAGGATGCGTTTCGGGCAAATTTTCAGGGGACTTATGTCCGCCCTCCGGATGCAGACGATTTAAATCACATAACTCAACAGCCCGGAGAGTCAGCCCGCAAATTCTGGAACAGGTTCCTCACCAAAAAGAACCAAATAGTCGACTGTCCGGACGCCGAAGCCTTAGCAGCCTTCAAACATAACGTCCGAGACGAATGGCTCGCCAGACACCTCGGCCAGGAAAAGCCAAGGACAATGGATGCACTAACAAGCCTCATGACCCACTTTTGCGCGGGAGAAGATAGCTGGCTGGCAAGATGCAGCACCCGCGACCCAAGTACATCTGAGGTTAGGGATGGAAATGGGAAACCACGACGCAGAAAAGACCAGCGCCGGACTAAGGAAAATTGCCCAAAGAGCACGGCAGTCAACGCCGGGTTCAAAAGCTCTCGGCAGAACAACAAAACACTGCCTCTCAAGGACAATAGCGAAGAGCTATCCAACCTAAACAAAATCTTGGACAGGATATGTCAAATCCACAGTACCCCCGGGAAGCCTGCAAACCATACCCACAGAGATTGTTGGGTCTTCAAGCAGTCCGATCGACTTAACGCCGAACACAAGGGGCTCGACACACCAAGTGAGGACGATGACGAACCCCACAAGCAGAGCACCGGAAAACAAAAGAATTTCCCACAAGAGGTCAAAACAGTGAATTCACTTCAAGTGATAACAAGGAAAAATAGAGCGGCGCCCACTAAAGTACGCGTCGCACGGTCCACCCCAGCGGAGTCCCGAAACTGGATGTCAAAACCAATAACTTTCGACCATCAGGATTACTCCGGAAGTATCCGAAACGCGGGATGGACTGCCTTGATATTGGATCCTATAATCGACGGACTACAATTTACACAAGTCCTAATGGACGGCGGCAGTGATCTAAACCTGCTATACCAGGACACAGTCCGCAGAATGGGGATAGACCCAACCAAAATTCGCCATAGCAACACTTCCTTTAAAGGAGTGACGCCAGGCCCATATGCCAATTGTACGGGCTCCCTAATACTAGAAGTTGTGTTCGGTTCATCTGACAACTTGCGTCGCGAAAAGTTAATCTTCCATATCGCCCCATTTAAAAGTAGCTATCAAGCACTATTGGGATGCGAAGCTTTCGCCTGCTTTAACGCAATACCGCATTACGCGTCTCTTACACTTAAAATGCCCGGTCCACACGGCATCATCTCATTAAAGGGTAACTTCGAGTATTCCTCGACTGCGGAGGAACGTGAGACTGCCTTGACAGGGACACACTAATCCGGCTTTGCTGATCAAAGCCCCTAAAATAGGTCATTCAGACCCCGGACACGGTTTGGCGAGTCCGGTATAAATAAACAAGGGGCTTACCAGCTGCATACCCCTTTACAAGGGGCTGCACGCATGTACAATAAGAGCCAATAAAGCTCAATTTTATTCATTTTTTGAATCATACTCTGTTTATTTTAAATACATTTTTCGCAAGATCCTATTTTCAAACTAAGATTCTTCTCTTTTATAGACGAACAACGTGCTACACCCGTCCAGGATACGGCACAACGGAGACACAGGCGCAGACGTGCAGTAGGGACCCGTCGCAAGGATTCTTTTTAGATTAAGACCCTGCGTAAACCTTTTTTACTGTCTCTTGTTGATACACATCCCCCGGTTTTTTACCATAACCGAGGAGGAGGCTGGCGTTTTGGCATCGGCCGCGTCAGAAGTTTTCGCGCGTACCTAGACACTAGGGGCTTAGGGCATCGTTTTGCCCGTTTTCATGAAGACCGAATACCTTAGGGAGTGTTCGGCGTCTCGAGTTAGGCCTTATATGCATCAGCTCCGAATCATGTCTTTGGTCCAATGTTAGGTTTGCCCGGCTCCTGTGTTTTGCTGCCTTACGTTCCGTTCTATCGGCTAACGCGGCACCAGGAGAACTACTACAATTGTGCCCCGGTTCGGCCTGGTGAGCACCTCAGTAGAGAAAGCCAAAAACTGACTGTCATGATATAGGAGAGACTAATCAACCACTCGATTGACCACCGGAATGTTTAGAATTCCTCCGCTTTGACGAAGGACTGTTTCCCGGTCAGGCACATACGCGCCCCGAATTCGGGGAGCGCGGTGCCCCTAGGGGCTATATAGTAGCCCCACCATAAAACTCCTATGGCTAAGTGGAAGTGATAAAGCATTATAGTCTGGTTGCCTAGTTTGCTACGCTATCACCTCCTTCACAGGACCAAGACGTTGGATTAAGTGTGAAAATGCGCTTTTTTGCAAACACCCCCGCACTATGTGCATGGGGGCTAAAGCCGAAGACTGCCATCTTTCAGGTTATATACACATATACATTAACGGCCGCACAGGAGGTATTTCAGTACTTGAAAGCACAAGTATAAAAAGCCATTATATTATATAGTTGAAACATGGTTTCACAAATCATACATGTCATTTGAACATAACGGTTTTCGAGCACTGCGACTCTATTAAATGAGCGCCCTGCAGGACTTCCTCAAAATAGTGCTCGGCTGGTAATCGGCTTCAGTCCGAGTCTCGGGATGCAATGTCGGTGGCCTCCATCTCTGCCCAGTATGTTTTGACACGGGCGAGAGCCATCCGTGCACCCTCTATGCATGCCGACCGCTTCATCGCCTTGATATGCGGCACCGCATCAAGGAACTGCTGCACCAAGCCAAAATAACTCTTCGGCTCGGGCCTTTTCGGCCACAGATGAGCCACAACATCCTTCATGGAAAGTCCAGACAACCTATTCAGCTCAGCCCACTCAGCCTTCTGATCGGTTAATGGAAGTGGACGCTCCGGACTATGGAATTGAGACCAAAAAAGCTCTTCCATTCCGTGATCCTTTTGGCCTAGGAAGTGTGCGACTGCGTCCGCCACACTCGCGCCAAATTCAGATAAGCATCCTCCGCACCCCACAACTGGCCCAACTGAGCACACTTCGGATCCGTGAACTTCCTACGCAGCAGAAAGGGCTTTCCAACCGCAATATCCCCGGCCTGACGTAGCTCTTCCTTTATAGCTCTCATCGCGGAGCGGGCATCCTTGGCTTCGGCGGTGGCCTTCTTTAGGTCCTCTCGCTCCGCTCGGCGTTCTCCTTCAAGAAACTCATAGCAGTCGGTAGCATCCTTCAGCTTCATGGCCATTTCGGCCATTTCCTCCCTGCTTCGGCAGTGAGCAGCCTGTTCAGCTTTTAGCTCTTCAGCCGCCTTCAAGGCAGCCGCATAACTTTTTCTGGCTTGCTCCTTGGCTCGGGCAAGCTCCGCCTGAAGGTCCTCCATAGCAGCGACGCCATCTGCATTAAGCATACATGTTGTAAGGCATGGGCGTCAAGCTCCCTTACAAGGCGTCCGCGGAGAAGCCACATACCTTGTGACTCGTCAAGTCATTTATTGACCAGCGCGATGTCCGCATCCGCAATGTCAAGTTGCCGCTTCAGTTCAGCAACTCTATCAGTCCGGCTGGCCACCTTATGTTCCGCCACCTGAATAGGAGGGGCGACATCTTATAACTGAGATCATGATCCCTCGGCACGCTGTCGCTTTTGACAATGTACCGAGTCTCAGGGGCTACTATCTATATAGGGCGCACTTTATGTGCAAAACTGTCCAAAGGTGCATCATTTTTACGTACCTCAAACCCCGTTAGTAAACTTCTGACGGCCTCATGCAACCCGCTCTCAGCGGATGAAATCCTTTCAATCACCGTACTCATCAACGTACGGTGATCTTCTGAGATAGACGCCCGCCCGAGTAGATCCTTCAGCTCCTCCGGCTGTACACCAGTTGGTGCCGAACTCTCCGGCCCCACCGGACTTGGGGAGACCCTCCGCGACGAGACTTCAGGGTCGTCCGCCCCGCCTGATGGTGTGGCAGATGGAGGCGTTTTGCTCTCCATCATCTCCGGACGAAGATCCCCCGAAGATGAGATCTGCCGAGAAGGGCTGAGATCCGAACTACAAGGTAAAAACTTTGGTTATCCTCAGAAATAAAAATAGGGATGTCCCTTATTATAAAACTCCCCTTTCTACTTACGGCTCGCTGGAGGGCTGATTCCCTTGGGGAAATAGTGCGACCGGGGTTTCTCCTGGCTCAGGGCCCTCTGCTGAAGACTTCTTCCCCTGCTTTGAGGCCTTGGCCTCCGGATCTTCAGAAGCGGTCCTCTTCTCCCCCTGGAGGGAGGGATTCTCGATCCCCCCTTTCTTAAGAGCCTCCTTAGCGGAGGCGGTGGTTTTTCTATTTTCCCCTTCGCCCTCCTCTGAAGGCGCAACCTCCAGCATCTTGATTAACACAGGATCCGGCGTGGTCTCAGGGAGGGGAGCCGGACACCGTATGAGCTTTGCTTTTGCTATCCACTCCTGTTCAAGGGATAGCTGGTTAAAGGGCAAGTTTATGGTAAATGTATGGACAGCGTGTCCAGGCACAGGACTACTTACTTGAGTATCCGGGCGATTGCAGCTCAGGCCTGCATCCTCGGTCAAGTCCGGACACATCTCTTGTGATCCGAAGAACAGTTTATACATCTCCACGAGCGTCGCACCCATGAAGTGTTGGAGAGCTCGCGGTCCCTCCGGATTGAATTCCCACAGGCGGAGGAGGCGACGTTTGCAGGGCAGAAGGCGCCGAATCAGCATGACCTGCGCCACTACAACCAGATTGATCTCCCTCTCTTGGAGGTCTCGAATACGGCCCTGCAATAATGGCACGTCCTTGGACGGCCCCCAGTCAAGCCCTTTGTTGACCCATGACGCCAGCCGTTTTGGGGGGCCCGAGCGAAAGGCAGGCGGCGCCACCCATCTGGTGCCCCTGGGAGCGGTGATGTAGAACCACTCCTGTTGCCACAAACTGAGCTCCTTTTGAAAACAGCCCACGGGCCATGGAGCGGCGGCACTCTTGCTTATAATTGCCCCTCCGCACTCTGCCTACCACTTCTCGATCAGATCATCTTCGGCTCCACGTTGAAGGTTTTGAGCCACAATCCGAAGTGAGGAGTGGTGTGGAGGAAGGCTTCGCATACCACAATGAACGATGAGATGTGGAGGATGGACTACGGATCCAAGTCATGGAATTCCAGCCCATAATAAAACATGAGCCCCCTCACGAAGGGGTCCATCGGGAAGCCTAAACCCGACGGAAGTGAGACGTGAACACCACGCTCTCACCAGGCTCGGGAGTGGGAATGACTTGCCCTGGGGCGGGCAGCCTATGCGAAATTTCGCCGGTTAGATACCTGGCGTCTCTCAGCTTTAGCACACCTTCTTCTGTGACGGAAGAGGGCATCCACCGGCCCTGAAGGTCGGAGCCGGACATTGTCGAAGGTCCGAAGCGCCTGAATCTGGAACCTTGGGTGTTGGAACTCGGGGCAAGGGGCGGATTCGATTGAGGATTGAAGAAAAGGAACAGGCCTTGGTCTCGTTATAAAGGGGTTGAATACCAAGAGCCATCCCCGTAACCGTTTGGGACTCGCCTTCGATGGAGGGGCCGTGCCAACAGGCGCGGTTGGGTTACCCACGTCCGTATTGATGAGAATCCCGGAATAAGGGGACACAATCTCTCCTTTGACAAGACGTGCCAAGGAAACCGCTTCGCTAAACGCGCTGAGGTGGAACAATAAAAACGATTCGAGTAAAGGCTTGGCCGTGGTGTGACGTCATGTCACGAAATACGTCAGCAGATTGAACTTATGTAGATATTATTCTCTCTATGGTGGCATGTGGAATTTATTTTGCAGAGCCGGACACTATCCTGGTTTTCACAATCTTCTATGAATTATTCGAAGGAGGAACCCGCCTTGCAATGCCGAAGACAATATGCACGCCGGACTCGTCGTCATTGAAGCCTGGTTCAGGGGCTACTGAGGGAGTCCTGGACTAGGGGGTGTCCGGATAGCCGAACTATCATCATTGGCCGGACTCCAAGACTATGAAGATACAAGATTGAAGACTTCGTCCCGTGTCCAAATGGGACTTTCCTTGGCGTGGAAGGCAAGCTTCGCGATATGGATATGTAGGTCTCCTACCATTGTAACCGACTCTGTGTAACCCTAGCCCTCTCCGGTGTCTATATAAACCGGAGGGTTTTAGTCTGTAGGACGAACAACAATCATACCATAGCCTAGCCTCTAGGGTTTAGCCTCCTTGATCTCGTGGTAGATCTACTCTTGTACTACCCGTATCATCAATATTAATCAAGCAGGAGTAGGGTTTTACCTCCACCGAGAGGGCCCGAACCTCGGTAAAAACATTGTGTCCCTGGTCTCCTGTTACCATCCGCCTAGACGCACAGTTCGGGACCCCCTACCCAAGATCCGCCGGTTTTGACACCGACAGGCCCCTTGGTCCCATAGGTGGCCGTGGTTTCCTGCGACATCTTTGGCGCTCCAGGTAGGGGATCACTTGCACAAACCTGAAAGCATGTGCAGCTCATCATGTTCATCGCCATCTTCATATTCGACGGTGCCATCAACCATGGCAACCAAGAAGAAGTCCAGTGTTTCAGCCCAACCGTCCACCTCAAAGGCCCCACCACCCGCAGCTACCAATGCTATGGGAGGTGCGGAGGCATGCGAGGATGTGGACGCCACTGGGGATGTGGTCTGTGTAAGCGGCACTGCCACCATTTTCCCAGAGGCCGAAGTAGGAGCAGGAGACATCGAGGGAGAGCGACATCAGCAATTACCCGACGGCCATGGTCCACGAGGTACGGGTGGGGGGGGGATACTCTATCCACACCTCTTCCTCTCGCCGATGGGTACAACCGCAGTGATGGCGCATGGTCTGGGGCGAACCGCCGCCCTCGGTTTCCCCTGTCATGGGAGTGACCGCTGTGCATGCGCCTTCCCCTGGGCGAGTCTACCAAGCCGATGCGCCCGACGGAGCCGCTGGTCCTCAAGCGTCTTTACCGCAACGCCACACTATCCAGGTGGCCACCCCACATCAGTGGGGGTGCGGTACTGCCACTGCTGGCACCGTTAGAAGCCAAGCGATGGTACGATCCATGTCATCATCACCCATGCCGAGCATGGCTACAGAGGCCATGGTGCGCGCTCAGCTGCTACTCAGGTTCCCGTTAGCAGCTGAGCAGATGGACGAGTGGTGTGCCACCATCCAGAGCCTGCTCGGTTTTGCCGAGGCCGGGGGATCATAGCGAGCTGCCCCGCCACGGCCTCCCCAAGCGACGACAACGGCTCATGCTGCTGGTCAAACGAAAGGGGCCACCCCCCATGGTGCAGTCCCCGCCACAGCCACTAGTGCGAGCTCGACAACATCAAGAACCTGATAATATCTCCATGGTTTCTTCTGACACTCGAGCGCGTCCAGATCGATGGCAAGCCCCGGAGGACAGGCGGGAGGAAGACGCGCGTGTTATCGTTGAGCAACGCCGTGACGACCGCCGCCGAACCAATGGGTGCAAAGGTCCTGACATCGACGAGCCCATGCTCGATATCGGCGGGTGCCTTCCTTTCGAGGTTGGGTGCCCTGCCTTTAATGGTGAGCTGCACTAGTCCGTTTGCTGTCCGTCCGCACATTCAAGCCAGAGATACCCGAGAAGTATGATGGGAGGCTCAACCCGGCAGAGTTTCTGAGCATCTACACCATTGCCATCCAAGCTGCCAGGGGAAGAGATGAGAAGGTATTCACCAACTACTTTCCTGTGGCTCTCAAATCCAAGGTGAGGTCTTGGTTGATGCATCTGCCGAAGAACTCCATTTCATCGTGGGCTGACCTTTCCATGAGTTCATTGGCACCTTCACTGGCGGCCATTAAGAACCAGGCTGACCCTGCGATTTGCAGCTTCTCCAGCAGAAAGAAGGAGAGACACAAAAACATCCCAAGCATCCCAAACCTCCATAGGAACATCCCAAACATCCATGCAACAGCTCTGATAACCGCCTTCCAGTCCAATGTGCGCAACCGCAGAATTCGTTCCTAGATGAATGTGCGGTTGCCCAAGACTGTGAAGGAGCTTTACACCCTGGTGGACAAGTGTGCTCGGATGGAGGAAGGAAGGAAGTTGCCCGGGGAGGAGCACTGCATCAACATTCATTCAGAAGATCATGATGAATCCACCAGTCAGAAGAAGAGTAAGAAGCGCAACAAGAGGCGCAAGGATAAGGCAGTTATGACTGTTGAAGGATCGGGTACGCCTAGTACCCGCAAAACTGCTAAGGGAGTCCTGGATTAGGGGGTGTCCGGATAGCCGGACTACCACCATCGGCCGAACTATCATCAGCCGGACTATCATCATCGACTGGACTCCAAGACTATGAAGATACAAGATTGAAGACTCTGTCCCGTGTCCGGATGGGACTTTCCTTGGCGTGGAAGGCAAGCTTGGCGATACGGATATGTAGATCTCCTACCACTGTAACCGACTCTATGTAACCCTAGCCCTCTCCGGTGTCTATGTAAACCGGATGGCTTTAGTCCGTAGGACAACAACATCAACCCTTACAATCATACCATAGGCTAGCTTCTAGGGTTTAGCCTCCTTGATCTCGTGGTAGATCCACTCTTGTAAACATCCACAATATCAATATCAATCAAGCAGGACGTAGGGTTTTACCTCCATCAAGAGGGCCCGAACCTGGGTAAAACATCGTGTCCCTTGTCTCCTGTTACCATCCGCCTAGACGCACAGTTCGGGACCCCCTACCCGAGATCCGCCGGTTTTGACACCGACATTGGTGCTTTCATTGAGAGTTCCTCTGTGTCATCACCGATAGGCTTGATGGCCTCTTCAATCAAAAACGACGCAGTCCTGGGTGAGACTTTTCTCCCCGGACAGATCTTCGTATTCGGCGGCTTCGCACTGCGGGCCAACTCGCTTGGCCATCTGGAGCAGATCGAAAGCTACGCCCCTGGCCGTCAGATCAGGTTTGGAAGCCTAAACTTCACAGCCGATATCTGCGGGGACTTGATCTTCGACGGATCCGAGCCGCAGCCAAGTGCGCCGCACTGTCACGATGGGCACGACCTAACTCTGCCGCCGGATAGCGCCTTGGAGACCGCACACGAATCTGCTCCGACCCATAGTCAGGAGCCGATCGCACCGATCGAGGACGGGTGGCTGGACACCGCCTCGGGAGCTGCAACTTTCACGACGATGGAGCCGAACACTGACCTTCTCCTGCATAAAGCTCATGACTTCGAGGTGCCGGACTCCCTGCCGGACTCCGAACCTCCTGCACCCCTGCCGATCGAATCCGATTGGGCGCCGATCATGGAGTTCGCCGCTTCGGACATCTTTCAATACTCACCCTTCGGCGACATCTTAAATTCGCTGAAGCATCTCTCGCTATCCGGAGAGCCCTGGCCGGACTATGGCCAGGATGGTTGGGATGCGGACGACAAAGAAATTCAGATCCCACCCACCACCCACTTCGTAGCCACTGTCGACGATCTAACCGACGTGCTATACTACGACTCCGAAGACATCGACGGTATGGACGACGATGCCGGAGACGATCAAGAACCAGCGCCTATAGGGCACTAGAAAGCCACCTCTTCACATGACATATATATGGTGGACAACCCAAAAGGAAGCGATAACGAGGAACAATGGGACGCGGCAGAGGATAATCCCGCCGACAAACAACCGAAATGGCGACGCAGACGCCGCCCTAAGTCCCGCCTCGATCAAAGCAGTATTCCTAACGACCCAGCAATAGAGCAGGGCAAACCAGTGGACGACGAACATGCAATCAAGCAACCGTCTGAACAGGACGAACCAGATAATCAACCCCTTCCCGGAGCAATCAACAGTCCGGACACACCACCGGAGCATAAGAACCTTCACAAAAGACTCGTCGCCACCGCAAGAAGTTTGAAGAAGGAAAAACGGAAGCTCAAAACAGCGGAAGACATACTCAGAATGAAGTGGAGCAAAGTACTCAAGACCGCAAGCAAGTATGGCAATGGCCATCAAACAAAGAGCTACCCGAAGTGCAAGCTACTGCCAGAATTTGACGAGGAAGCCATAGAGCCCCCACAATCAAAAGATAAAGAGGCCACCTGTCCGGATAGACGGCCAGATGACAGGCCAAAAGCGGCAAACGGCGCCGCACTCAAGCCGACTTACGATCCTGGGAAAATAGACGGCCCAACTAGGTCCATCTACGGGCCAAAAAAGAGGGCCCTAGGAAGCAACACAACACGACAAGTGTTCGAAGACAGCGGCACACCCAAATACAGGGGCGCCACACACCCACTATGTTTCACTGATGAGGTGCTCGATCATGAATTTCCAGCAGGGTTCAAACCCATAAACATAGAGGCATACGACGGCACAACAGACCCGGGAGTCTGGATAGAAGATTACATACTACACATACACATGGCTAGAGGAGATGATCTCCACGCCATAAAATATCTACCCCTCAAGCTCAAAGGGCCAGCTCGGCATTGGCTCAAAAGCCTCCCAGAAAACACTGTTGGAAGTTGGGAAGAGCTTGAGGACGCGTTTAGAGCAAATTTTCAAGGGACTTATGTCCGCCCTCCGGATGCAGACGATCTAAGTCATATAACTCAACAGCCCGGAGAGTCAGCGCGCAAATTCTGGAATAGGTTCCTTACCAAAAAGAACCAAATAGTCGACTGTCCGGACGCGGAAGCCTTAGCAGCTTTTATACACAACGTCCGAGACGAATGGCTCGCCAGACACATTGGCCAAGATAAGGCCGCGCTAACAAGCCTCATGACGTGCTTTTGCGCAGGAGAAGACAGCTGGCTAGCAAGATGTAGCACCAGCGACCCGAGTACATCCGAGATCAAAGATGGAAACAGAAAATCACGGCGCAGGAAGAATCAGCGCCAGAATAAAGAAAAAAGCCCAAAGAGCACGGCGGTCAACGCTGGATTCAAAAGCTCGAGGCCAAACAATAAAACACTGCCTCTTAAGGACAACAGTGACGAGCTATCCAACTTAAACCAAATTTTGGATCGGATATGTCAAATCCACAGTACCTCCGGAAGGCCTGCAAACCATACCAACCGAAATTGTTGGGTTTTTAAATAGTCCGGCAGACTCAACGCCGAACACAAGGGGCTCGGTACGCCAAGCAAGGACGATGACGAACCCCACCAGCAGAGCACCGGAAGTCAGAAGACTTTCCCACAAGAAGTCAAAACAGTAAACTCACTTCATGTGATAGTTCGGAAATACAACACGGCACTCACTAAGACAAGTGTCGCACGGTCCAACCCAGCGGAACACCGGGATTGGATGTCAAAACCAATCACTTTCGACCATCTGGATTATTCCAGAATTATCCGAAACGCAGGATGGACTGCTCTGATATTGGATCCCATAATAGACGGACTGCGATTTACGCAAGTTCTGATGGACGGCGGCAGTAACTTAAACCTGCTATATCCGAACACAATCCGCAGGATGGGGATAGACCCTACTACAATTCGACATAGCCGCACTTCCTTCAAAGGAGTGGCGCCAGGCCCTTATGCCAGGTGCACAGGTTCATTATTACTAGAAGTTGTGTTCGGGTCACCTGACAACTTCTGACGAGAAAAGCTAACCTTTCAGGTCGCCCCATTCAAAAGTTGCTATCAAGCACTACTGGGACGTGAAGCTTTCGTCCGCTTTAACGCAATACCACACTACGCGTCTCTTATGCTTAAAATGCCCGGTCCACATGGCATCATTTCATTAAATGGTCGGCTAAGCCCCCGGACACGGCTGGACGGGTCCGGAATAAATAAGCTAGGGGCTACCTAGCCGCACACCCCCTCACAAGGGTTTGTGTATATAAGCTATAATGAGCTAGCATAGGCTCAGCTTTATAAATTTATAATTCAATTTTTTATGTACCTTTTTGCACGATTTCTTTTCAAACTAAGTTCCTCTCTTTTTACAGATGAACAACGTGCACACCCGTCCAGGATACGGCACAACGGAGACACAGGCGCAGACGTGTAGTAGGGACCCGTTTCAAGGATTCTTTTTAGACTAAGACCCTACGTAAACCTTTCTTACTGTCTCTTGTTGCTATAATCCCCTGGTTTCTCATTATAACCAGAGGGGAGGCTGGCGTTTTGGCATCGGCCGCGCCAGAGGAACCTGCCCGTACCTGGACACAAGGGGCTTAGGGCATTATGCTGCCCGCTATTGTAAAAGACCGAACACCTTCGGGAGTGTTCGGTGTCTCGAGTTAGGCCTTATATGCATCAGCTCCGAATCATGTCTTTGGTCAAATGTTGGGTTTGCCCGGCTCCTGTGTTTTGCTGCCTTACATTCCGTATCATCGGCTAACGCAGCACTAGGAGAACTACTGCGATTGTGCCCCAGTTCGGCTGGGCGAGCACCTCAGTAGAGAAAGCCGAAAATTGACTGTCATGATACAACGAGAGACTGGTCAACCACTCGATCGACCAAGGGAATGTTTAGAATTCCTCCGCTTTGACGAAGGGCCGTTTCCCGGTCTGGAACATATGCGCCCCAAATTCGGAGAGTGCGGTGCCTCCAGGGGCTATGTCGTAGCCCCACCCTCAAACTCCATGGCTAAGTGAAAGTGATAAAGCATTATAGTCCGGTTGCCTCGTTTGCTACGCTACCACCTCCTTTACAGGACCGAGACGTCGGATTAAGTGTGAAAACATGCTATTTTTTTGCGAACACCCCCGCACCTTGTGCGTGGGGGCTGAAGCCGACGACTGCCATCTTTCAGGTTATACAGACATATACATGAACGGCCGCATAGGAGATATTACATTACTTGAACGCACAAGTATAAAAGGCGATTACATCATAAATATTGTTTTACAACATAAAATATTCATTTGAACATAACATTTTTTGAACACTGCGACTCTATTACACGAGCACCACGCAGCACTTCGCCAAAATAGTGCTCGGCCGGTAACCGGCTATCGTCCGAACCCGGGGTCGCAACAGCGGTGGCATCCATCTCTGTCCAATGTGCCCTCACACGGGCGAGTGCCATCCGCGCACCCTCTATGCATGCCAACCACTTCATCACCTTCATATGCGGCACCGCCCCAAGAAATTGCTGTAATAAGCCAAAGTAACTCTTCGGCTTGGGCCTATCCGCCCAGACATGGGTCACGATATCCGTCATGGCAAGCCCGGACAACCTATTCAGCTCAGCCCACTCGGCCAAACGGTCGGTCAGCGGAAGTGAACGCTCTGGACTATGGAATTGAGACCAAAATAGCTCTTCCGTCTCGTGATCCTTCTGGCTTCGAAAATGCACAACGGCATCCGCCGCACTCGCCGCTAAGTCCATATAAGGGTCCTCCGGACCCCACAGTTGGCCCAGCTGAGCATACTTTGGATCCGTAAACCTTCGGCGCAGCTGAAAAGGCTTGCCAGCTACAATGTCTCCGGCCTGGCGCAGCTCCTCCTTTATAGCCCGCATTGCAGAGCGGGCATCCTTGGCTTCGGCGGTGGCCTTCCCCAGGTCTTCTTGCCCCGCCAGGCGCTCCTTCTGAAGAGCCTCATTGCGGTCGGTAGCATCTTTTAACTTCACGGCCATTTCGGCCATCTCTTCCCTGCTTCGGTAGTGTGCGGCCCTTTCGGCCGCTAACTCTTCGGCCGCCCTCGAGGCCGCCGCATTACTCCTTCGGGCCTGCTCCTTGGCTTGAGCAAGTTCGGCCCGAAGGCTCTCCACAGCAGCGGCACTATCTGCATTTCACACACATGTTGTAAGAAGCTGGCTTCGGCTCCCTTACCAAGTGACCGCACAGAAACACTTACCTTGCGACTCATCAAGTCGCCTGTTGACCAGCGTGATGTCCGCATCCGCAACGGTGAGTTGCCGCTTTAGTTCAGCAACTTCATCAGTCCGGCTGGCCCCCGGACGACCCGCCACCTACATAGGCACGGCAAAAATTTAAACCTGCGATTTTGATCCCCGGCACGCTATCGTTTTCGACAACCTACCGAGTCTCAGGGGCTACTATCTATACAGGGCGCATTCTATATGCAAAACTGTCAAAAGGTGTGTCATTTTTACGTACCTCAAACCCCGCCAGCAAACTCCTGACGACATTATGCAACCCGCCTTCGGCGGATGAAATCCTTTCAATCACCACACTCATCAATGCATGGTGATCTTCTGAGATAGACGCCTTCTCAAGCAGATCCTTCAGCCGTACACCAGTTGACGCCGAACTATCCGGCTTCGCCAAACCCGGGGGCTACCTCCTTGACGACACTTCAGGCTCGTCCGCCCTATCCGACGGCGCCCCGGATGGAGGCGTCTCGCTCTCCACCATATCCATACGAAGGTCCCCTGAAGATGAGCTCATTTGCGAAGGACGGAGATCCGAACTACAAGGTAAAAACTTTAGTTATCCTCAGAAGCACAAATAGGGATGTCCTTTATTATGAAAATCCTTCCTTTCTACTTACGGCTCGTTGGAGGGCTGATCCTTTAAGGGAGACTGTGCGGCCGGGGCCTCCCCGGACGCAGGACCCTCTGGTGAAGATTTCCTCCCCTGTTTAGGGGCTTTGGCCCCCGGGTCCTCGGAGGCAATCCTCTTCTCCCCTTGGAGGGAGGGATTCTTGATCCCCCCTCTTTCAAGAGCCTCCTCAGGCGAGGTAGTAGCTTTTCCACTTTCCCCTTCGCCTTCCTCTGGAGGCGCAACCTCCAACATCCGGACCAGCACGGAATCTGGCACGGTCTCTGGGAGGGGGGCCGGACACCATATCAATTTTGCTCCCGCTATCCACTCCTGTTTAGAAGGAAACTGGTCATAAGGCGAATCATCGAAAGGCAAACAAACGGTATGTCCGGACTTGGAGCTACTTACTTGAGTATCCGGGCGATTGCAGCTTAGGCCAGCATCCTCGGTCAACTCCGGACGCGCCTCTTGCGATCCGAAGAATAATTTGTGCATCTCCAGGGGTGTCATACCCATGAAGTGTTGAAGAATCCGTGGTCCCTCCGGATTAAATTCCCATAGTCGGAGAGGACGGCGTTTGCAGGGCAAGTAACGCCTGATCGGCATAACCTGCATCACCACGACCAGATCGATTTCCCTCGCCTGGAGATCTCGAATCCGGCCCTGCAGTAGGGGCACGTCCTTTGACGGCCCCCCAGTTGAACCCTTGGTTGACCCACCACATCAACCGTTGTGGAGGTCCCGGGCGGAATAAGGGCGGCGGCTTTTGTTTGCGGCCCCTCGGAACGGTAATATAGAACCACTCTTGCTGCCACAAGCCGAGCTCCTCTCGGAAGGAGCCTGTGGGCCACGGGGCATCGGCCCTCCTACTGATGGCCACCCCGCCGCACTCCGCTTGACGCCCCCCGATCATCTTCGGCGCCACATTGAACGTCTTCAGCCACAGGCCGAAGTGAGGGGTGACGGGGAGGAAGGCTTCGCAGACGACCATAAATGCGGAGATGTGGAGGATGGACTCCGGAGCCAAATCGTGGAATTCCAACCCATAGTAAAACATGAGCCCTCTCACAAAAGGATCCGT
Source organism: Triticum dicoccoides (assembly GCF_002162155.2). Lineage (NCBI taxonomy): Eukaryota > Viridiplantae > Streptophyta > Magnoliopsida > Poales > Poaceae > Triticum > Triticum dicoccoides. The sequence goes on from NC_041389.1 coordinate 183,984,667, forward strand.
CGGGAAGCCTAAACCCCGACGGAGGTGGGATACAAAAACAACATACTCGCCGGGCTCGGGGGTGGGGATGGCCTGCCCTTCGGCAGGCAACCTGTGCAAAATCTCGTAAGTCAGGTACTTGGCCTCCCGCAGCTTTAGCACGTCCTCCTCCGTGACGGAGGAGGGCATCCACCGGCCCTGGAGGTCGGAACCGGACATCATTGAAGGTCCGAAGCGCTCGAATCTGGGGCTCTAGGTGCTGGAACTTGGAGCAGGGAGAGGATTCGATGGAGGATTGAAGAAAACAAACGAGCCTTGGTCCCGTTATAAAGAGGGAAAATACCAAGAGCCATCTCCGTGACCTTTCGGGACCCGCCTTCGATAGAGGGGGCGTGGCGACGGGCGCGGTTGGGTTACCCACGTCCGTATTGATGAGAATCCCGGGATAAGGGGAAACACGATCTCTGCTTCGACAAGACGTGCCAAGGAAACTGCTTCGCTAAATGCGCCGAGGTGGTAAACTAAAAAACAATTCAAGTAATGCTTGGTAGTGGTGTGACGTCATGCCGCAAAAAATGTCAGCAGATTGAACTTGTGTATATATTATTCTCTCTACGGTGCAATGTGGAATTTATTTTGTAGAGCCGGACAATATCCTGGTGTTCACAATCTTCTACGAATTATTCGGAGGAGGAACCCGCCTTGCAATGCCGAACAATATGCGCGCCAAATTCATCGTCATTGAAGCCTGGTTCAGGGGCTACGGAGGGAGTCCTGGATTAGGGGGTGTCCGGATAGCCGGACTACCACCATCGGCGGAACTATCATCGGCCGGACTATCATCATCGACCGGACTCCAAGACTATGAAGATACAAGATTGAAGACTCCGTCCCGTGTCCGGATGGGACTTTCCTTGTCATGGAAGGCAAGCTTGGCGATACGGATATGTAGATCTCCTACCATTGTAACCGACTCTATGTAACCCTAGCCCTCTCCGGTGTCTATATAAACCGGATGGCTTTAGTCCGTAGGACAACAACATCAACCCTTACAATCATACCATAGGCTAGCTTCTAGGGTTAGCCTCCTTGATCTCGTGGTAGATCCACTCCTGTAAACATCCACAATATCAATATCAATCAAGCAGGACGTAGGGTTTTGCCTCCATCAAGAGGGCCCGAACCTGGGTAAAACATCGTATCCCTTGTCTCCTGTTACCATCCGCCTAAACGCACAGTTCGGGACCCCCTACCCGAGATCCGCCGGTTTTGACACCGAAAACTGCCAATGCTGAAGTCTCCAGCAAGGAAGCTGCCGTGTGCGTTGACTGCTGGGAAGCGGCGGCAGCCGAGAAGGCCGGGGAAGACGATGGGCCGTATTGCAAGATCCATGGGACCAAGGGCCATGACCTTCAAGAGTGTTATCAGGTTGAGAAGCTTGTCAAGAGGCAAAGAGCTGAGTACGAGAAGTGTGACAAGGAAAAGGGTCATAATATTGATGGCGGTAAGGGTCGAGGCGGTGAAGCAAACTGCCCCGGAAAACCTTTTCGGAACAAAGGAAAACCCGCCAGAGGTCAAGACGAGGAAGTTTGTGATAATGAGAGTGATGGACGGGATGAAGAGGAAACTAGTGAGCAAGAGTTTCAGAAGGCCAGTGATGCCCTATGCATTAATGGGGGTGCATCCTTGCACACCTCTCACTGCCAACTCAAACGGTGGGCGTGTGAGGTCAATGTCATGGAACCAACACCAGAGGAGCGGAAACCACTCAAATGTTCACGCACGCCCGTCATCTTTCACAAAGAGGATCATCCTGACCGTACTACAATGGTAGGGTATTTGCCATTGTTGGTCTCTCCAACAATTCGCAACCTCAAGGTCACTAAGATATTGCTGGACGGCGGGGCCGGGTTGAATCTGATTTCCCCAAAGGTCATCAGCAGGCTTTAGATAGCAGAAGAAGAGTCAAAGGTCACCATCACATTTCAAGGAGTTAATACCGGCAGGAGTCATCCTAGGGGAAAGATCATGTTGCGTGTGATGTTTGGAGGGGAGTTTAACTATCGGAACAAAAGGATTGTGTTTGATGTGGTCGACCTCCCCTTGCTGTACAATGGGAGCCTTGGACGACCAGCCCTGGCCAAATTCATGGCAGTATTCCGCTATGCCTACAATACTTTGAAGATGCCTGTGCCACTTGGAATCAGCTCCGTCCCATCAGATGAGAAGGACGCAATCATTTGTATGGACAAGATGACCCAGACTTGGTCGCGGTAGAGGCAATGGCAACAACAGTTCCTGCCAGGAAAAGCAGAGGAGAGAAAAAGGATAGCAAGGACTCTAGCAAAGAATCCTGGAAGGGTACCTCTTCGGAGTGTGCTGCACCTATTGATGATTTGCCGGAGAGTTCCAACAACAAAAGGACCAAGGTTACTGCTCCACAAGTGAAGAAGGTCCCGACAGGGCTGGCTGGCGTTGATGGTACCTTTACAATCAACGCCAGCCTCGATGACAAATAGGAAAGCACGCTCATTGCCTTCCTGTGGGCGAATATCGATGTATTTTCCTGGCAACTATCTGATATCCCCGGTGTTCCCAGGGAGGTAATCGAGTACCACCTTGCTGTCTGCCCACACGCCAGACCTGTCAAGTAGAAAGTCCGAAAGTAGGCCTTGGAGAGGCAGCAATTTATTGCAGAAGAGATCAAGAAGCTTGAAACAGCTGGTTTGGTCAGAGGAGTGCTACATCCCACTTGGCTAGCGATTCCAGTAGTAGTCCGGTAGACCAACGGGAAATGTTGGCTTTGCATAGATTTCACATATCGCAACAAGGCTTGCCCATAGGACCGGATCTTCATGTCCAAGGAAGACGAAGAGAAGACCCCCTTCATCACCCCATGTGGTACGTACTGTTTTATCTGCATTCCATTCATATTAAAGAGTGTCGGGTCTACTTTTGCAAGGGCAGTCCAGATTGGTTCCGAGCCACGGCTGCACAGAAACATTGAAGCTTATATGGATGACATTGTGGTCAAAACCAAGGACAGAGCAACTCTTATCCAGGATTTGGAGGAGACATTTGCAAATCTGTGCAAGATCAACTTGAAGCTCAACCCAGGGAAGTGTGTGTTTGGCGTTCCCTTTGACAAGCTACTTGGGTTATTCATGTCCCATCGGTGGATCAAAGCCAATCCCGACAAGATAAAAGCAATCGAGCAGATCCAAGCGCCAAGGATGGTTAAGGATGTGAGACGTTTGATAGGGTGTGTTGTCGCGCTAAGGAGATTCATTTCCAAGTCTGGCGAGCGCTCCCTGCCGTTCTTCAAAATCTTGAAGAAGGCAGGAACCATGAAGTGGACCCGCGAAGCTGATGCGGACCCACAAGAGTTAAAGGCCTATTTATCTTCTATGCCCACCTTGGTGGATCCCAAACCACAAGAGCCGTTCCTTCTATACTTAGAGGCAACCAACCAAGTGGTCAGTGCAGCCTTGGTGGCATAGCGGGAAGTGGACGAGGCAGGGAGTGAGCAAGGACCGGCAGAGTTAGATAAGGATCATATCAGAAGTGAGCACGACAGCGATGGCAACCCCAAGGACACGACAAGGAGGAAATTTGTGCAGCGCCCTATGTACTTCGTCAGTTCCTTGTTACCAGGAGCTCGATCGAGGTACTCTGGCATGCAACAATTAATCTTTGGTCTCATTATGGCCTCAAGGAAAATGCGCCACTACTTCCAAGCCCATGAGATTACGGTTGTCATCCACTTCCCGTTGCAAAGGATACTCCAAAACACTGAGGCTATTGGCAGAATAGTGGAGTGGGCTTTGGTGTTATTGCAGAATGGACGTTGGCAAGTTTGAGAGCACATCAACAATTCAGAGCAGGGCGTTGGCAGAGTTTATTGCAGAATGGACGCCGACCCCTGATGAGGAAGTGATAGAAACAATTATCACCGGCAAGGAAGCGCCCCTAGAATGGATTATGTATTTTCATGGCGCCTTTTCCATACAAGGTGCAGGGGCTGGCGTGCTTTTTGTAGCACCCTCAGGGGAGCACTTGAAGTACATCGTCTAGATGCATTTTACCCAGGAAGAGGCAACCAACAATACAACAAAGTATGAAGGGTTCCTTGCCAGGCTCAGGTTTGCCACAGAATTGGGAATCAAGAAACTGATCATTCGAGGAGATTCACAACTTGTGGTGAGACAAGTCAACAAGGATTACTAAAGTCCATTGATGGAGGCATACGTTGAGGAAGTGAGAATATTGGATTGCAAATAGAGCACGTACCCCGTGCAGAAAACAATATAGCTGATCATCTATAAAAGTGTGCTGCACAAAAGCTTCCTGTGGAACCAGGAACTTTTGTTCTCCATCTTACTCAGCCCTCCGTATCCCCAGCAACAATGGCCTGGAAGAGGAGAAAGATGGACTCCGATAAGCCTCTCCCGGTAGAGCCTCGTGCTCCTTTTAGGGACCCCGCTAGAAACTCACAACTTGCCGGCTCGCACCCTCCCGCCGGGACCACGGTCCCGCGGACGAGGAGTGTGCTCCCGCAGTTGAGGAGGTGCCGCTAGTCCTCGTTGCCGAGCCCAGGCTCCAACTTGGGCAAGGCACATAGTACATTTTCTCCAAATTGGAGAACTCCCCAATGACCAAGATGAGGCTGAAAGAGTAGCCCGGAGGGCCTGTATGTACCAGTTTGTCGATGACACACTATACAGAAGGAGGCCCAACAGTGTGAAATTGAAGTGCATTTGCCGGGAAGAAGGAAAGGAACTTCTAGCTGAGATACACAGAGGCATGTGCGGCTCCCACATTGGATCAAGGGCATTAGTTGGGAAAGCATTCCGTCAAGGATTCTATTGGCCCACAACCCTCCAAGATGCGGTCAAGCTAGTCACGAAATGTGAAGCCTACCAGTTCCATTCCAAGAACATCCACCTGCCTGCTCAAGCTCTTCAGAATCCCTTTATCATGGCCATTTTCAGTCTGGGGGCTCAATATCCTATGCCCTTTTCCCCGAGCAATCTGGGGCCTTGATTTCTTGTTCGTGGTCGTCGACAAGTTTACAAAATGGCCGGAAGTGACTCCCGTGAGAAAGGTGACTGCTAAGTCAGCTATCAAGTTCTTGAAAGAACTGGTGTGTCGTTTTGGAGTTTCGGCAAGGATCATTACTGACAATGGCACCCTGTTCACGAGCCACGCCTTCAATCAATATGTTCGGACCCTCAGAAGCAAGGTATCATTTGCCTCTATGGCACACCCCAGAAGCAATGGACAAGCAGAGAGGACGAATGCTGAAGTGTCGTGGGGCCTCAAAACAAGAACCTTTGATGCGCTGCGGAAGCACGAGAATGGTGGATCAATGAGCTACCGGTAGTCCTTTGCTCCCTCAGAATGACACCAAATCGAGCTACCGGGCAGACTCCCTTTTCCCTAGTCTATGCGGCGGAAGCGATTATCCCCACAGAGCTCATTTATGGGTATCCTCGGGTGTTGCCTACGATGAAGTAGCACAAGATCAACACTGGCGTGATGATGTAGTGCTACTCGAGGAGAACCGTCTCCGGGCTGCTATGCGTGCTGCACGCTATCAGCAAGCCATGCGTCACTATCATAGCCGTAGGGTTCATACCCGGTGTTTTGAGGAAGACGACCTTGTCCTTAGGCGTGTTCAGTCAGCCAAGGGTACAAACAAGTTGACGCCAAAGTGGGAAGGCCCTTACCGGGTAGTAAGAGTCACCATTCCTACCGCACTCCGTCTGGAGACCGGAGATGGCATTAGATTGCAAAACTTATGGAATATTAAGCATCTCCGCAAGTTCTACCCGTAAGGTGCAGCTATTGGGCCCTTCCCAACAGCCACCCATTTGTACAGGCCTTGCCACGGCAGCATGTAACCCCTTGTACAAAGCCAGGGCGATGACCCTGTTCTCCAGAGAAATAAACAAAGCGCTGGGGGGCCCCGACCAAGTTGCATGCATGCATGAGCATTCCAAGAGCATTTGCATAAGCATTTCATGAGCATCTGCATATGCATAGAGATAGGATCGCATCCTGGATCATTCTCATCTGCATAAAGTTGCAGGTTCCTACCATGAACTTGGCTTCTACAAGGAGTTGAGAAGATGGACCAACACTACGATCCCCGGCAAGCCCAACAAATAAGTTCTACCTCTTGTGCATAAGTGTCTTGTAAGCTAAAACTTGTGCATGAGAAAGCTTCACCACTCCTGGAATCTTAGGTGCTCCCACTTTTGGCTCGAACATTGCTTCAGCCTAGGTGGTCATAGTGGCCTTTCCTGAGAAAGGGTTGGCGGGGGGCTGGTCCCTTTATTTTTTGCCCGGTAGACTCCGGTCCCCCAGCAACAAAATAAAAAAGGGTACCGACAGGGCCTGCCGGGGAAGACTCATTTATTTAACTAAAGATGCATCCCACCTCTGCATGGACATACACTTGGATGAGTTCCCAGCAAGGCTCATCTTTTTCATTAACATGATGATTATACAAGTACAAGCCTTACAGAACACATACATGGACTCGAGAGATTACATTATTTGAATTAAAGTTTGGCAAATGCCCACAAGTTTAAGATTAAGAAAAGATAAGTGCCCCATGATGCCTTTGCCACTGTCCATATCCTTCAGGAAGAGGTCGAGGAGGCCTATGGCAGACCCGGCTGGGATTCGGCGCCTCCCCAGGATCAGGATGGCGCCGCTTCTCAGCAAGGAGGAAGAAACCGGAGGGCAGGCGCGGGCGGTGACTCTACCCGAGGACCAGATAGAGGACACAGAGTCACCGACAAACACAACTCGTCGGAACGGACGCCCCCATTCTTGACGCATCATGGGTTGCCGCCACCGTCCGCATCACTACCACCCGAAGACCTCAGTTTGGCAGGCACGCCAGACACCATGCTCTCTGGTTTGCCACACAGAGAGCATGGTCGTCCCCAACGACCCTGACGTCAAAAACCACCGCACGTTCCGAAGAAATGTATGGAAACAAGATGCCCTCCTTCACGACAAGAGGATGATGCCCAGGGGGAGTCAGATTCACCTTCGATGTTGGTGAACCTCCCCAGGACTCTTTCTCAGCATCGCACAAGAATGAAGAATGAGGAGGAACCGACTACCACGCCCCGCGTCCGCTGCAGGCCTCGGCATGGTGTTGTTCACGTCCCCTCCCACCACAATTGAGGCCACGGGTGACCCGGCGACGAGTGCACCGGAGTCGCCACCTCCGTTGCTACGACCGCGGCGCCCGAGTACCCTCCTAAGATCCAAAGGAGGTTCTGAGCTAAAGCCCGGGGGCCGGCCCCGGGCTCTCCCTTCCAACATACTCAAGACGAAGCAAGGCGGAGGAGAAGAGGGATGTGGATGAACGCCTCCACTCCTCCTCCGCTCCTCCTTTTATAGGTGAGCGGGGGACTGGGGCTGATTCCACGACGAGTAACCACCGTCCTCCTCCACCAATTCAAGAAGACCGGGCCCTCGCCATAATGCTCTCCCGTGCCACGTGCCTCTGTTACCTACCCTGCACGATGCATGCAGCATACGTGGCTAAGGATAAGGGCGTGGTGGGAAGAGTGAATTGGCGGTTTCTACCCCATGTGTTAAACTCATTCATAGGCCATCAAAGAGTGGTCCCACCACTATTGGCTTTACACGACGCGCGGGAAAACTAGAAACGGGCCCACACTCAAGATTAATGAAGAAGCAAAGAAGACCCCAAGAGGCTAGCCTCTTCAGCAACCCTGCCTGTGCACTTATTAGGGCCTACCCCGACGATGCCCGGCCGCACGATCAGGGCAGGCCAAGGCTTCTATCAGTGCAACAGACCCTGGGTATGTTGCCTTGACTGTGCACAGGCACAGGAACAATATTATGGCATTAGGCCATGCCAGAATACAAGATACCAAGATCTTCAAAGGACCATCATGTAGAATGAGAGGACCAAGATCGAGCCTGAGAAGCAAGATACCACCAGAAGAGAGTATCCAAGATGTCCCGGCAGGGCCTGCCGGGACTCACAGAGGCGAGAAACACCTCATCAACCACTCCCCCACAACCCACGTCCTCAATCAGTGCGGTGTCAAGCCGCAAAGTGATTAAGTGGCAGCCATTTGCCACATGGCAACCTCTTTCTATAGGGAAAACCTACAGATGACACCCATCCCGCGACGTGTCAAACAAGCAGGCTTGTAGCTGACAAAACAAGCCCAGCAAGGCTTGCTGGGCGAGGGATGATGTGACGTTGAGCAGCGCATTTAATGCGCTCTGTCAACCTGCAGAGTTAGGTATGATAGCACTGTTTGCTTTCTTATCAATGCATAATGACTGATTTGCCATTGTGGTGACCCCTTAACCTATAAAAGGAGGCCCATGGCAACCGTAGAAGGGGTTCGTGAGGCTGGAAAGTTAGACACCCATACACGCGTAGCCACTGCCGCCCCTGCTGGGAAAGTGTACTACGCTCCACCACCATTCTTCCACCATTAATCCGCCAAAGCACGAGTTGGGTTTTACGCCTCACGGCGGCCTACACCTGGGTAAAATTGCTCGTGTGATCCCTGTCGTGCTGGCACACGCTCCTCTGCTCTTTGCGCAACATGACATCCCCCCTACCGAACTAGCAAGGGGCCCCTTGGTCCCATAGGTGGTCGTGGTTTCCCTCGACAGGCGGAGGGGGGTGTATGTCCTGAAATCCTCCAAAATTTCTTCAGAAATCATAGTACATTGTCATTGTAAACTTGGGAAAAGGTGCAAAAAATCAAACACCCTTATGGTTAACATTTAACAAGAAAGGAACATCACCTCGATATACAACTTCTTTAGGCACGGAAGGCATCTCAGGAAACTGACAACTTGGTCCAGGTTGGAGCCGACAGATTCTAGTGCCAAGACCTTCACTGTGCGCAGAATCTAGGTGAAGCTTTGCTGGATGACAGACGAACATACATCTTCAAAACTAGAAATAATGTTGATATCAAGAAGGAGAGGTAGAAGGCGACTGTTGGACCTGAAAGTAGTAGTATTTAATAGACGAGGAGCCCACCACTGTCAATTTTGGCATTGAAATGACATTGATTCTTGTTGGACCTTGTTGATCAACTACAAGTAATCTCTCAACTGAAGATGTGTCCTTAATGAGCATATTGTGGTCCACCTTTTGTGATCTCTCGTTGCAGCACCAGCAACACACATAAATAGTCTGGAGAGTCCTGGAGATGATGTGGAAGCTAGTCGACCAATTCATCGCCTGAAGACGAAGGAACTCGAGTATAGTACAGCAGCGGAGCAGGCGCTCATTTTCATCTTTTGAGATGCAGACGATGACAAGCTTGAGGTGCTTCAGTCGTGGTAGAAAAAGAGCGGGCGCGTTAGTAAAGGGGGGGAATGGAAGTTCATGAACTTGGCGAGGCGCAACGTGGGTGCGAAGAGGAGCGCGGACATTGGCAGCGAGTGCATATACCCATCATTAAAACTGAGCTCATCGAGCTGATCTAGGGCGGGGGATCAGAACCACTCGTCAAGCTAGGCTCGGTCCTTGCGATTGGAACCAAACTTGCCCGTGATAAGGCCTTTGATTGGTCCATGGTGACTGCAGAGGATCTGGGAAAACATATCCAAGCTTTTGCGATAGCCGTGGCAGAGCTCGTGGGCGTCGAGGAGGTTGAGAGGGATGGAGAGCCATAGGGGGCGCCACCGCCGGGAAAGGGCAGTTGTCCTTGCCCCATATTTGATTGGGAGGAGGGATATTATTACTATCAACATATCATCGGGGAGACTACCGATGAAGTCTAGGCCTGCTCGAGTCGCTTGCGGTTCTTTCTCGGCCCACCTCCGCTTGTTGGCAGCCTCGTGCTCCACCTCGTCGGCGGCAAAGGAAAACTCTGTCTGCATATTCACGCCATGCTCTGGTGCTTCAGCAGCCCTGGCGTTGTCACTCCCTCCGATGGGGCGCTTTGGCGGCATCCTCATACACTGACGGCTTTGAGGACTAAGAGTGGTGTTGAGGATGCGGGCAGAGAGAGAGGATTGTGTGTATGGTGACGATGGGGGATGCCAACTTTGACGACTGAGAGCGGCGTCGAGGATGCGGGCGGAGAGAGAGGATTGTGTGTGTGGCGAGGATGGGGAGGGGGTGCGGCCACTCCGGCGCACCCTTAATATGGATCTGTGGGAGCAAGGCGGGCGGCGGTTAAAGGCTGTCTTGCTTCTCGAGGAGCCTGTGCGGCGGACTTCTGACATTCCTATACCATCATTTCACGGAGCGAGGCGGGCGTGCGATTAATATGGAGCAGTGGGAGCAAGGTGGGCGGTGGTCAAAGGGCTGGCCCGCCTCCTAGTGAGCCTGCGTGATGGACTGCTGGCACGCCTATTGTCATTTCACACATCTACTAGCACGCCCCACGGTGAGTGCGTAGCGAACATGCGCATGCCTCGGCCTCCCGGTCTAGCATGTGTCTCGTCAACTCACGCATGCTCGTACAGCACACGGGACGCGTGCGCGGCATATATTATATTGCTTTTTCTTTTTGATGATTAATTTTGCCGCTTTATTGCTTAACCGAAGCACGACACTTACATTGTTGGTCTAACGCACACGGTTTGAATAAAGAGTTCATTTGTGATATTGGTTGATAATTATTTATAATTTCCTGTATGTAAGAATGTTATATCAAAACATGTCTCAAATTTGAAAATAATAATAATATCACGGTCTATTGGTGTCTACATAACACAACGATAAGTTTCATGAATTTCAGTTAAGTTTTGGATTTATTGAATTTTAAAATCAAGATTCTAGATGTTAGAAATTTCTTGCATGGGGACTAAACATGCACCAGGGACACGTACACATCTGATTTTGCAATCGATTTTCATGCACTATCACGGGTCTCATGTACATAAAATTTGATTTTTCCACATTTAAATCTCTAGGAAATCAATCAATGTATAAAAAACGGATAGATGTTATCTATGTTTTTCAATTTTCAACACTAAACTCCTTTGGTCGCATGTTCGCTGCCGAAAAAACTTTGACATGCATCTTTGGGCCACATGCATGCGGTGGTCCTAGGACACGCACTCGCGTGGGCCTGCAAGGTCGCTGTCCAGCACTATGACATGCGATGAGAGAGGTTAATTTGACCAACAAGGATGGTCATTTTTGTTTTTGTTATACGTACGGTAGGAGTATATATATAGTATACGTTGAAGAGGGTGGCCGGGGGCAATACTACTGTCGGCGTTCTGGATATGGGGGTATCCAGCCATGCCTGCATGCGGCCCACCACGTGGCTCCATCGACGGCCTGGTACAGATCAGCTTCAGCATCAACAGCACAAGACCCTTGAGAGGGGCCAAGACTCGCGAGGCGGACGACGCCAAGACCCACGAGGGGATCGGCCTCTTTAGGCTGGCTCCCGAGGGGCGGAGAGATCTATGCAAGGTATACCTCACGAGGCTCAGCTGACGTGAGCCATGAAGACCAAGGCCAGGCGGGCGCCAGGCGGGCGCAGAGCGCACGTTTCCTCTTTGGTGCAAAGGAAGCAGGCCGCAGGCGCTGAGTCCCGAGGAATCAGCCAAAGGTTTCCATTCGGGTGCAACAAGACCAAGACTGCCAGGATGGCAGGACGGAGGTCATCGCCGAGCCCACTGATGATGGCACAGACCTAGGGTAGGGTCATAGGCCTGACCTATACGCCCTACCAAGGTCACTACTCTAGAAGCAAAGACATTCAAAGAACAACAGAGAATACCAATTGAAGTCACCGAGTGCAATCTACTCGACCAGTCATCCCACTTGGATACCCCTCCCTCCCGGTATCACTCGACCAAGATGAAGCCATTCAAATATATGAGAAACCACTCGGCCTACAGAAGACCAGGAGTCACTCAGGACAGCAACGGTCAGGCATTCACTCCGTAGCTTTGAAACTTATTAAATACACTTTATAGCTGGCGTTATCAGTAACGTCTTGTCTTAATGTACATTGAACCCCTGTAACGGAGGTGGGATGGGGTCCTGGCGCACTCTATATAAGGCACCCCCTCCTCTAGGACAAGGGTTCGCACCCCCTGTCACACACACTCCCATATTCAAGTCGACCGCCTCAGGGCACCGAGACGCAGGGCTTTTACCTCCTCCGAGAGGGGCCTGAACTCGTAAACTCTTGCGTACAATCTCGCCGTAGCTAGGGCCTTGCCTCCTCATACGTACCCCCTATTCTTACTATCAGACTTACTACCACGACACCCACCACAGCGTCACGACCAGAGGCTTTTTGCAGGAGAAGAGTACTTTTGTCAGGATAAGCGATACTACTTGTCCCCTTTCAAATACGGCCATTGTGGGATCCCTTACCACCAACATTTGGGAAGAGGACCAAGGCCACTATAAATAGGACTTAGTCACCACCATAGAGCGGCATCTGATCGGATCTGATCTAATCTGGTAGACATCTCCTCAGCTCTATCGAGCTCAAGAACACCTCACCTCCTGAGGCCAGTTCATCCTCAGCCCTCCGAGGAAATCCACCAAAACGCTAGAGTAGGGTATTACACCGCAAGGTGGCCCGAACCAGGATAAACTGTCGTGTCTCTTTGTCTCTTCGAGCTCGTCGCGCTAGGCTTAGGAGGATCGCGAATAGGCAGGCTGGGTAGGCTAAGATATCCACACGCACCCCAGAGTTTGAACCTCTCAAGGGTTTGCGGAACCCGTAATCCCATATTTGGCGCGCCAGGTAGGGGTGCGTCGGATCTTATCTTCCATCGATCAATCCACCGCCACTCCGACACCTCCATGGCCGACGCACATCGAGCTTACGCCGAGCGTCGGGCCGCAGTTGCCGCTCGCGTTGCTCGGACGGCTCCAGCGGGTGATGGCTATGCTCGTCATGCTCCGTCTCCGATAGCCAATGCCGCCACGGGCCCTACCAGCTACGAGCAGCAAGCTTCATCGCTGCACCCGTCGGTGCACCACGACGGGCGCACCTCTACTCCGTCACTGACCCCAGCAGCTTCGTCTTCCCACACGCGTCACGGTCAGGCGGACGCCCAGGCCGCTCTACTCATTGCACAGGAGCTCCTTCGCTACTGCCCAGTTCGTGACCTCTAGAGGAGTGGCTCGAGCGGATCGCTGAGCTCGTTAGCATGGCCGAGGGCTCCGCCACTCCGGCTTCCTTACTGCCTCAGCAGCCACCTACAGCGGGCGACGTGGCTCACGGGGCTCCTCCACCACCTCCGGCCCAGGGCGTCATCGTCGGGCCAAGGCGTGTGGCGCCACGGCGTGACCCACCGTGCCCTGTGCCACCTCGGGAGGATGTGAGCTGCCAGGTGGTGCAGCAACTTCAAGGAGAAGCGCACGTACTTCCAGCACCCCCGCACCAGGCCTGCATACCGCCGCAGGAGGTGGTGGTACGCGTGCACCAGGACCAGGTTCCACCCCCTCGACGGTCTGCAGTGGCCACAGCAGGATGCCGTGCATTCACCCCAGAGCTCCGCAACGTCTTCTGGCCAAGCAAGTTCAAGCCTGACCTACCTCCGCGGTACGACGGCACCGCCGAGCCCACCGAGTTCTTGCAGCTCTATGAGCTCAGCATTGAGGCGGCCATCGGCGATGAGAAGATCATGGCAAGCTGGTTCCTGATGGCCCTCAAGGATGGCGCGTGTTCTTGGCTCCTGAACCTCCCGAGGGTTTGGTTTCTTCCAGGGAGGAGATGTGCGACCGCTTCATCGCCAACTTCTAGGGCACTCGCGACCGTCCATCGACCGTGGGTGACTTACGTCGCATCAAGCAACAACCTGGAGAGACCCTGCAGAAGTATATCCAGCGCTTCAACAATGTTCGCCTCAAGATTCCCAAGGTGTCGGACGAGGCCATCATTTCGGTGTTCACTGATGGCGTCTGTGATGTCAAGATGAAGGAGTAGTTCGCTATCCATAAGGATCTCTGCACAGCTTTGGAGATGTTCAACATGGCGAACAAGTGCGCAAGGGCTAAGGAGGGGCGCCTCTCCCTCCTCGAGCTCCCTGATGTTGATCCAGAAGAGAAGAAGGCCAAGGACAAGGATGTGAAGCGCAAGGGGCCGGTCATGCTTGCGGTCGAGCCAAAGACGAAGCGCGAAGCGCGGCTGCGACCACCCCAAGTCATCCAAGAGCAACCGGCCGTTCTGCGTCTTCCACAACGTTCACAGCCACAACTGTCAGGAGCTCAGGGGCCCCCGCAATGGGCGCCTCGGTCGACCTCCCGAGCGCAACGATCGAGGCTATGGTCGTGGAGGTGGCCGAGGCAGAGGATGTTGGGACGGACGCGACCACCGTCAGGAGTGGCACGACCAGCCTCAGGAGTACCGCTGGCAGGGTCAACCTCATGAGGGCACCTGGAGGGAGCAGCCTCGTGAGGAGCACCCTTAGGGCAATGCAGCTCTGCCTCCACTACCTCCACCAACAAGAAGGAATGAAGATCACCACCAGGACGAGGGGGCTGGGGGCTTCCAGGAGCCTCGAGCCATGGCTTGCATCTTGGGCGGCTCACAGGCCCCGGCTTCCCACCGCATCTTCAAGCAGTTCACGCGTGAGGTGAATTCAACGCTCCCCAGGCCCGAAGCAACACGCCCTCTCAGGTGGTCCAAGTGCGCCATCACCTTCAGCTCCTCAGACCAGCTCAAGTGCGCGACCATTGCTGGCGCGCTCCCCATGCTCTGCTCCCCCGTCATCAGCAACGTGGTCGTCACCAAGACTCTCATTGATGGCGGAGCAGGGCTCAATGTTCTGTCTGTTGAGACATTCGACAGACTCCAAGTGCTGTACTACCAGCTTCACCCAACCAAGCCATTTTCAGGAGTGACCGACGGTTCTACACATCCGATAGGGCAGGTCCGCCTCACTGTCACCTTCGGCGAGCGCAACAACTACCGCACCAAGCTCATCGACTTCGATGTTGCCGGCATGTGTCTAACCTACAACGCCATCCTAGGGTACCCAGCACTGGCCAAGTTCATGGCAGCTATGCACCACGGCTACAAAATCCTCAAGATCCAGGAAGTGGCGGCGTCATCACGGTAGCGTGCCAAGAGAAGGATGCGGTGTCCTCCCTCAAGCACGCCTTCCAGGCTGCAGCGGTCGAGAACCCTAAAGACGAGGGTGGTGCCCTCCCTCCTAAGGTCGCCCCCAAGACGAAGAAGCTGCAGCTGGGACAGGGGTCTCATGAAGGAGCATCGCCCGAGGACGCCGCGCTGAGCCTCGCGTCCCCGGGCGCGGCACCATCACCCATCGCATAGGAAGGTGCGCCCGGCGCCCCTCTTAGGCTGGGCTCGGGGGCTCTCCTTGGGAGGGCCTCAGACCTAGCCATGGTCATGAGGGAGGCGCTCGGGCACCAAGTGGAGGTGCTCTTCAGAGCATGCTTCCCAGGAGAAGGCAACAGGCGGGAGGCACGAAGCATTCAGGAGTTCATCATCAAGGCAATCGAGGAGATTCAAGAGGCAAGGGTTCTGCAAGGCGACCATTGCCTGCCACGGGGTGCGGCTCACTGCCCCGGCGATGCTAAGGAGTTCCGCGTTTGCATCGACCTCCCAGGGCTCAACAGGGCCGCGTCTCGGCAGCTCAACTAGCTGTCTTGTGTCGGCCGATGCGAGGGTCCACCCCACAGTTACGTCCGCATGCCCTTCGGCCTGCCTCGCATGGCTGTGGCATTCCAACGCTACATGAGGGACGCCCTGGCGGCTCGCGAGGCCAGGCATCAGGCGATCCAGGTGGAAATGGAGGAGCACCTCCAGGAGCCTCCCGAGGCTCGGCACCAGAGTGGCTTGTGAGGAATGACTCCAACAGTGCGCATTTTTGGCTACCTCAACACCTCTTCAGTGACGGTACTAGGTGACATCTGTCTAGTTCATTCAGTTTGGGGGCGCCCCTGGGGCTGCATCATCCCCGGGCCATGTGGGTCCATCCCTACGGCATGTATTCCTTTTGCATCTATTAGAGCTGGTTTACAATCCTTTGCCAGCTACCTTTAAATTATTAATTGCCTGACCAGCGCTTTGTCGCTAAGAATGTCTCGCGCCCTAGAGAGCCCTCCCGCGACCGCCTCATGATTAAGGACTGGCACGGCCTCTGTGCTTGGGTCTGTCCCTGCAGCGTCGTTAAATCCAAGAGGCTGAGCTCTGGCTCATGGGCCAGTCCCCGTGTACGTCACCTCCCATGGCCCTTGGTGCCTTGTTCTCACATGAGCTAATCGCGGGTGGATGAGTAAGGGCGCGTGACCTGGTGCCCCCGTGGCCACGGGAACCACGCGCCGATAGTTTTTCTTCAGGACTTTTGCTTGCGAAGACTGGGCACGGAGTCTGTGCTCGGGTCCGTCCCTGCAGCATCGATAAACCCAACGGTTGAGCTCTGTCTGGCGGGCCGGCCCCGTTCATGTCACCTCCTGGGGTCGTTGGTGTCTGGCCTTCTCATGCAATAACCTCAGGAGACTCATTCGGCGAAGGCTGCCTAACCATCTTGCAGGACTAATACAAGCACCCCCAATCAAGACCAGGCGCAACTCGCCTTGAGAAAGGGCCTCGTGAGTCCCGCGCTGGCTCATGGGTGACCATATACACCTCCTCATGCCCTGCCGTGCAAGCCATGTTGTCAGGGCGGTGCTGTACATGCCTTGGGGGTTCTTCCCAGAGGGAGGCCCCTCCCACGCACCAGTGGAAGCACCTGTCGGTGTTCTGGGAACGGGGGTCCCCAGACTTGCCTGCCTGCGGCCTGCGGCGTGGCTCAAAGGGGGCCCAGCGCGGCCCATCTCCATCAACACAAGCTCAAGACCCTCGCGAGGGGCCAAGCCTCGCGGGGCGGATGACAAGGAGCTTCCTCAGGCATAGCCTCATTAGGCTGGCTCACGAGGAGGCGGAGAGTTCAAGGCGGGGTACCTCGTGAGGTGCCCATGACGCAAGCCATGACGACCAAGGGCGCCAGTCGGGCGCCAGCCCGCGCAGTGTCCTCCTTTCCTCTTTGGTGCAAAGGGAGCATGCGTAGGCGAGAGCATCAAGCAAAGGCATCAATTTCGGTGCAACAAGACCAAGACCAGCCCAACGGTAGGGACAAAGTCATTGTGGAGCCCAAGCAAGCATCTCCACCAGAGCCTTTGATAGGCGAGGACCAACTTTAGTCAGGATAAGTGTACACGTTGTTCCCATTCAAAATGGCCAATTGTTGGTGCCCTTCCCGCTCAATATTTGGGAAGAGGCCCAGGGCCTTTGCCTATAAATAGGACTAGCCACCTCCAGGGTAGGGGGATCGAGTACCTGGCATACATCTAGAATCGAGAGAGAGAGGGAGTATTTGGCATACATCTGGAATAGAGAGAGAGAGAGAGAGAGAGAGAGAGAGAGAGACTGAACTCCTCCTAGCAGTGCATCGCACCAGCCAAGAACAGACCCTCGCGAGGCTGTTCTTCCTTGTATTGTTCATCATCAGCCCAAGAGGCAATCCACCACACCACACACTGGAGTAGGGTATTACACCACAATGGTGGCCTGAACCAGTATAAATCCTGTGTCTCTTGTGCTGTTTCTTTCGTAGTTTAGATCCTAGCGATTCGGCGAGGAGCAGGTAGATAGAGGGCGAAATCTCCGCGCGCACCCCAGTGTTCGAACCTCAAGGATCTGCCGGAACCTGAAATCCGACATTTGGCGCGCCAGGTAGGGGTGCACCGGAATTTGCCTTCCGTCGTCCTGTTCTTCTCCGACCATCGCATCCATGTCTGACGCACGTCGGGCTCGCGCCGAGCGCCGAGCCGCCCTCGCTTCCTGCGTCGCCCAGACGGCTCCCATCGGCGGGCGCCCCCGTCGTTCCCTGTCACCTGTCGTCAACGCCGCCACCGGCCCGGCGGGGAACGAGCAGCAAGCATCGTCCCAGCATCCATCCATGAGGCGAGACGGCCACACTGCTACACCCTCGCTCACCCCCGCTAATTCTTCGTCCCACACGCCCCGCGCGACCATGGAGGCTCGAGCTGCGCTCATCGCGGCAAACGAGCTCCTGCGCTACCGCCCAATCGACGACGTCTATGAAGAGTGGCTCGACTGAGTCGCCGAGCTCGTCCGTGCCACTGGGGGCTCCCCCGCGCCGTCCTTCTCGCTGCACCGCGCCCCGCCCTGCGCGGACAATGAAGCTCCTGGGGCGCCTCAGCCGCCTCCCCCTCAAGAAGGCGCCCTGGCCCCGAGGCGCGCGGCCCCTGGGCGGAACCCGCTCTGTCAGGCACCAGCGCGGCAAGAGCAGAGCTGCCAAGAAGTCCCTCGCCCTCGAGAAGCTGCCCGAGCGCTCCCTGCTCCAGCACGTCAAGACCCTGCGCTGCTCCCAGCTACAGCGCATGGGGAACCGCAGGACCAAGCTCTTCGTCGCCCAAGGCCTCCTGTGGCCACAGCGGGCTGCCGCACCTTCACCCCCGAGCTATGCAGCGTCGCGTGGCCCGGCAAGTTCAAGCTAGACCTGCCTCCTCGCTACGACGGCACGGCTGACCCTGCAGAGTTCCTCCGGCTCTACGAGCTGGGCATCGAGGCTGCCAACAGAGACGAAAAGGTCATGGTGAACTGGTTTCCCATGGCGCTCAAGGACGGGGCCCGCACCTGGCTCCTGAATCTGGCTCCAGGCACGATCTCCTCCTGGGACGAGATGCGCACCCGCTTCATCGCCAACTTCCAGGGTACTCGCGACTGGCCACCCGCTGTGAGCAACATGAGCCGTATCAATGCAGCAACCAAGGGAAACCCTGCAGAAGTACATCCAGTGCTTCAACAACGCACGCCTCAAGATCCCCAAGGTAACGGAGGAGGCCATAAACTCAACCTTCTCCGATGGCGTGCGCGACGTCAAGATGAAGGAGGAGCCGGCGATGCATGAAGACCTGTGCACCTCCTTGGAGCTGTTCAACTTGGCGACCAAGTGCGCCAGGGCTGAGGAAGGACGCCTCTCCCTCCTCGAGCTGCCTGCCGCAGACCCAGAAGAGAAGAAGCCCAAGGCCAAGGACGTGAAGCGCAAGGGGGCTGCCGTGCTAACGGCACAGCCAGACACCAAGCGAGGCAGAGATCAGCCCGAGTCCTCCAAGGGCAGTCGGTACTGCGTGTACCACGACCTCCACACCCACAACACCAATGAATGCCAAGAGCTCCGGGCCGTGCGTGAAGGAAGGGTCGGCCGACGTCCCGACCGCAGCGACCGGGGCTACGGCCGAGGAGGAGGAAGGAACGCAGGACGCTGGGAAGACCGCGGCCCACGTCAAGGGTGGCGCGACCAACCTCGCGAGGATCGCTGGCAGGACCCGGCTCACGCGGGAGGCTGGAGGGATCAGCCTCGCGAGGATCGCCCGCAAGGGAACGCAGGCCTCCCTCCGCTGCCGCCGCTGCCAAGGAGAAATGAGGACCGTCATCAGGACGAGGGGGCTGGGGGCTTCCTGGAACCTCGGGCAATCGCCTGCATCCTGGGCGGAGCTCAAGCCCCAGCCTCTCAGCGCATCTTCAAGCAGTTCGCCCGCGAAGTGAATGCAGTCCTCCCCAAGCTCGAGGCCACGCGCCCTCTCATGTGGTCGGCATGCGCCATCACGTTCAGCTCAGCGGATCAGCTCAAGTGCGCGGCCACAGCCGGAGTCCTCCCGATGCTTTGTTCCCCAATCATCAACAACTTGCTAGTCACCAGGACCCTCATCGATGGCGGAGCAGGCTCAACGTCCTGTCCGTGGAAACATTCAACAATCTCCAAGTACCCTACAATCAGCTTCAGCCAATCAAGCCTTTCTCCGGAGTCACCGACGGCTCCACGGTCCCGATCGGGCAAGTCCGCCTCCCTGTCACCTTCAGGGCACGCGACAACTACCGCACCGAGCTCTTCGACTTCGACGTCGCCCACATTCGCCTGCCGTACAACGTCATCCTCGGGTACCCGGTGCTAGCCAAGTTCATGGCCGTAACCCACCACGGCTACAACGTTCTCAAGATGCCATGAAGTGGCGGGGTCATCACGGTGCCCTGCGAAGAGAGAGACGCAGTGTGCTTCTTGGAGCGAGCCTTTCAGGCCGCATAACTGGAAGACCCGGATCGCGGAAGCAGGAGGCTTCCCGAGGCCGCCCCCAAGAAGAAGAAGACATCGTCCGGCCCGGCCCCTCAGGAGGCAGGCCCCTCAGGGCCCGCGGCTGCTCAGGGGGAACCTCCTTCCATCGCATAGGGAAGCGCGCCCTGCGCCCTCCTCAGGCAGGGCTTGGGGGCTCTCCCGTGGAGGGCCGCTGACCTCGCCAAGGTCACGAGGGAGGCGCTTGGGCACCATGTGGAGGCGTGTTTCGAAGCACGTTTCCCTCAAGAAGGAGCAAGGCAAGGAGGGCCAAACCCTCAGGAGTTCGTCAGCAAGGCCATTCAGGACCTACAGGAGTCAAGAGTCATGAGAGGCAGCCGCCGCTTACCCGCTGTGGCCCCCCATCCAGGCGAGGATGGTGGGCTGCGCGTCTGCATCGACATACCAGGGCTCAACCAAGCCGCGTCTCAGGAGCGCCTCTGGCCCTCACAAGTGGGACGCTGCGAGGGTCTGCCCCACAGCTACGTTCGCATGCCTTATGGCTTGCCGAACGCGGCTGCCGCGTACCAGCGCCTCATGAGGGCCATCCTGGAGGCTCAAGAGGTCAGGCGTTCCGCAGCCCTGGTGGAGATGGAGATGGTCCGCGAGGGGCCACCAGCGCCTCCGGAGCCTCCCAAGGCCCCTTACCCTGGGGGCTCGTGAGGATCGGCTCCCGCAGCCCACCAAGTTTGCTACACGAACACCCCTTCGTCCCCAACATCATCAGGTGACATCTTTCAAGTTTCATTTCCAGCTGGGAGTGCCCTCAGGGCCGCATTATTCCCAGGCCACATGGGTCCGTCCCTGTGGCGTGTATCCCTTTTTATTTCTTGTTCTTAGCTTATTTTATTGGGGGCGCCCCTCGGGCTGCATCATCCCCAAGTCGCCCGGGTCTGACCCAGCGGCGTGTACACTTCTTGCGTTTATCTTAGGGCCATGCTTCCGACCCATCATGCTTGTTATTTGGTGCCTCTCCGTGGCACCTTTTCTTCCTGGATGTCGGAAGCTTGCACGTTAAAGGGGGGGTACCTGAGCATCATGACTCAGGGCTCCTACCGGCTCTCAAGCCCTCAGCCTCTGGTCTTGTCCACGGCATTGCAACCTCGCATACCAGCGACGGCTGAGACCAGCTCGAGGGCCGGGACCCGAGGACGTAGAGCACCGGCATCTAGCCAAATTTGCAGGAACACACTCCAAGATAAGGCCCAGTGCCAGGCGCAACCCGCCTTGGGGTTGGGCCCCGTGAGTCCCACGCTGGCTCATGGGTGCCCCAGTACACCTCGCCAGGCCTTTCATGCCTCGTCGCCTTTCCAAAGCAACTAACGGCTAACTGTCGATTGTCACGGCGAACTCTCGTTCCTTTTGTGATGAGCCTGCAGGGTCCCTCCAAGGAGCATCGTCAGGGGAGGCCCTCACGGTGTCTTCTTCACTCTCGTCCGCGCAAACTGCTTGCACGTTAAAGGGGGGGGGGTACTAGAGCATCGCAACCCAGGGCTCCTACTGGCCCTCCAGCCCTCACCCCCTGGCCTTGTCCACGGCATCGCGACCTGGCATACCAGCGACGGCTGAGACTCGCTCGAGGGCCGAGACCCGAGGATGTAGAGTAGAAAGGGGAGCGAAGGCGAGAGGGGAGGAGCACGCGAGGACCTCGCCAAGCAACCCCTCACCGGCCAAGGCACGGACCTGGCACCGCACCAGGAAGCGTTTCCTGACCCTCGAGATAAGTCGCTCTCCGGAAACACTAGTTATCGCAGCACCATCCCCGCACCTAATGCAATCCCGTGTTAGCAACGTCGCTCTCCTTTCTCACCGAATGATGGCTGCTTGAGCGCTAAGGGGGACCTCCTGAGCATCGCGACTCAAGGGCTCTTACCGGACCTCGGGCCGCTCACCTCCTGGCCTTGACCACGGCATCGCGACCTGGCATACCAGCGACGGCTGAAGTCGCCTTGGGACTGGGACCTGTCGGCGCAGAGCATCAAAGCCTCACGAGGTCTGAAAGGAAGAAACTAAGCTAAGACGGATCTACAAACATCTTATTGTCAAACGGAGCTACAAACATCTTACAAGCCCCCGCGGGGTATATTCTTGGCTCCTCGCAGGAACAAAAGACGCGAATCCTAAGGAGTCCTAACTACAGGGACCATCGCGGCAGACGCCATCATCAACAGTGGGTCGTCCAGCACCGGCGCCAACCCCATCCAGATCAGGGGTGGTGACGGCCTGACGAGCCTGCCCTGCTCCGGGAGGGGCGCAGGCTCGGGGGCTCGTAGCTGTCGTCACTCGTCTCCGGAGTCGCGAAGAGGTCAGCGGAGTCGCTGGATCCTCCGGCGCCCCCATCGCCTGAGGAGGTGCCAAGGGAGTGGTTGGCCGGCCTCTGTCTCGCCACCGCAGGGTCCCGACTGCTTCTTCCGGGGCAGCACTCCAGCCGGCGACCCTCCGAATTGAAGACCTTGAAGGACATCACCGAAGCACCGTCGTACTCCAGGTGGATCGCGAGGGCGCCCCTTGTCCTGCAGACCCGGGCGGCCTCGCCCCAGCCTCGAGTCATGAAGACCTCGCCCGGGGCAACGACCGCGACCCCTGCCCCGGTCGCGAGGGTGCTGCAGCCGTTGTGCTGCAGCCA
The DNA here is from genome assembly GCF_002162155.2 of Triticum dicoccoides. NCBI lineage: Eukaryota > Viridiplantae > Streptophyta > Magnoliopsida > Poales > Poaceae > Triticum > Triticum dicoccoides. Next base: position 184,007,369 of record NC_041389.1, read on the forward strand.
AAGCCCTAGGGGTTCCCCCTGCAGGATGACGGAGGAGAAGAAAGGGGGAAGGCAAATCCAAGACTTAGGAGGCGTGGCGGCATGAAGCACGAACCCTCGGGAGGAGGCTTCAGCATGGACTCCAGGGGGAAAGACGCACACCTTCGTGACCCGCCGGCACCGACGGCAGCGCCGCCCGTGGCGTTCGGCGTCGACTCCTTCAGAGCCCTCGATATGGGCGTACAAGGGAAGTGGGAACCCTGGTGGTGGCCGCTCACACCAAGGCCTCGACACTTCCTGGCGGGCGCCCTCACCCCAATGGAAGAGGGCAAGCCGTTTCTTCGGTGGAAGCGGGTCAAGATCCTCTTGGGGAGCCTTTCCCTTCTCTGCCGTGGAGAACCGGCGGATCGGAGCCATCGAAGCAAGACGGAGCAAGGACCAGGAAGAAGGAGAAGCAAGGAGAGATAGACTGGAAGGGCACACGTCGTTCCGTACTTATAGCTGGCGAAAGCCAACCGTCGACCTCCACGATCGCAGGTAATCATGACCTGCTTTGCATGCAGGGACTTGTCGAATCCGTGCAGTTGCCGAGGCGTCGTGGGGAAGCGGAGGCACCCACGTCCAATCAACCGCCACGCGGCGCCCAAGGCCACAGGCTGTTAGGGCCCGCGACGCTTCGCACTTGCCCTTTCGCCTCTCTGCTCGGCCAAGTCTGGGCGTGCCGTGGGCCCGGGGGCTACTGTCGGCGTTCTGGGAACAGGGGTCCCCAGACTTGCCTGCCTGCGGCCTGCGGCGTGGCTCAAAGGGGGCCCAGCGTGGCCCATCTCCATCAACACAAGCTCAAGACCCTCGTGAGGGGCCAAGCCTCGCGGGGCGGACGACAAGGAGCTTCCTCAGGCACGGCCTCGTCAGGCTGGCTCACGAGGAGGCGGAGAGTTCAAGGCGGGGTACCTCGCGAGGTGCCAATGACGCAAGCCATGACGACCAAGGGCGCCAGTCGGGCGCCAGCCCGCGCAGTGTCCTCCTTTCCTCTTTGGTGCAAAGGGAGCAAGCGCAGGCGAGACCATCAAGTAAAGGCATCCATCTCGGTGCAACAAGACCAAGACCAGCCCAACGGCAGGGAGGAAGTCATTGTGGAGCCCAAGCAAGCGTCTCCACCAGAGCCTTTGACAGGCGCGGACCAAATTTAGTCAGGATAAGTGTACCCGCTGTTCCCCTTCAAAATGGCCAATTGTTGGCGCCCTTCCCGCTCAATATTTGGAAGAGGCCCATGGCCTTTGCTTATAAATAGGACTAGCCACCTCCAGGGTAGGGGGGATCGAGTACCTAGCATACATCTTGAATCGAGAGAGAGAGTATCTGGCATACATATGGAATAGAGAGAGAGAGAGAGAGAGAGAGAGAGAAAGAGAGAGAGAGAGAGAGAGAGAGAGAGAGAGAGAGACTAAACTCCTCCTAGCAGTTCATCGCACCAGCCAAGAACAGACCCTCGCGAGGCTGTTCTTCCTTGTATTGTTCATCATCACCCCAAGAGGCAACCCACCACACCACACACTGGAGTAGGGTATTACACCACAATGGTGGCCTGAACCAGTATAAACCCTGTGTCTCTTGTGCTGTTTCTTTCGTAGTTTAGATCCTAGCGATTCGGCGAGGAGCAGGTAGATAGAGGGCGAAATCTCCGCGTGCACCCCAGTGTTTGAACCTCAAGGGTCTGCCGGAACCCGAAATCCGACAGCACCATGCTCCGCGCTGGCCGTCGACACTGCCGAGGAGCAGCTATGCCCATGCAAGAGCGGAAGCGCTATGCTCCGCGCTGGTGAAAAACAACTGAGGGTGGCCTCACGGCCACATTAACCTCAGGGAGCTTCCGGACTCGGTGGCCAGCCCCACCTCGCTGCTCTGGCTCAGGAGGGTAGTGAGAGGGGGCTGGGCACAGGGGCTACGCTCAGGTCACGCCTGACGTACCCCACCTCACAAGGCCTCACGGGCCTGGTCTTCGCGCGCCCCTCCCGAGCGAGAGCTCGGCGAGGAAAAGGTATGTGTCGGCGTTCTAGGAACGGGGGTCCCCAGACTTGCCTGCCTGTGGCCTGCGGCGTGGCTCGAGTGGTGGCCCAGTATGGCCCATCTTCATCAGCGCAAGACTCAAGACCCTCACGAGGGGCCAAGCCTCGCGGGGCGGACGACACAGGGCTTCCTTTGGAGCGGCCTCGCCAGGCAGGCTCGCGAGGAGGCGGAGAGATAAAGGCAGGGGTACCTCACGAGGTGCTTGTGACGCAAGCATGACGATCGAGACCAGGCGGGCGCCGGCCTGCATAGTGTCCTTGTTTCCTCTTTGGTGCAAAGGGGGCAAGCGCAGGCGTGGAATACCGAGGCATTAGGCAAAGGTTACCATTTCAGTGCAACAAGACCAAGACCAGAAGAGCAGCAAGATGGAGGTCACCGTGGAGCCCAAGACGGCGTCATCACGAGTGCCTTTGGCAGCCGAAGACCAACTTTAGTTAGGATAACTTGTACTAGATGTTCCCCTTCAAAATGGCCGTTGTTGGCGCCCTTCCCGCTCAATATTTGAGAAGAGGACCAAGGCCTCTATAAATAGGGCTAGCCACCACAGTAGAGGCATCGAGTTCACATCAGATCCGGAGACGATCGAACTCACCCAGGTAGCTCATCGAGCCAACTCAAGAACACCTCTCGCGAGGCTGTTCTTTCCCTGTACTATTCATCATCCGCCCCTGAGGCAATCCACCACACCACACACTGGAGTAGAGTATTACACCACAATGGTGGCCCGAACCAGTATAAATCTTGTGTCCCTCGTGTTGTTCATCGTTTAGCTTAGATTCTCGCGAGGCGATCGGACGTGGATTGGTAGGGGGAAGATCTTCACGCCTACCCAAGAGCTCGAACCTTAAGGGTCTGCCGGAGCCCAACATCCGACATTTGGCGCGCCAGGTAGGGGGGCGCCGAAGCTCTCCCTTCCGTAGGCTCACTCTCCATCAGCACCGCTTCTCCCTCATGGCGGACATCGTGCTTCCGGCTCCGGCCGCTGGCGCCAGCGCTGGGGCCAGGGGGCTCCGGGCCTTGGCCCCCGCCTTACGGCAGGTATAGTGGCCAAACAAGTTCAAGCCAGACATGCCGCCACGCTACGACGGCACGACGGATCCGCTAGGCTTCCTGCTGGCATATGAGGAGGCCCTCCTCGAGGCAGGGGGCAACGACAGGTTCATGGCTAACTGGCTGCCCATGGCCCTCACCGGCGTCCCGCGCATGTGGTTGCTCCACCTGCCAGCGGATTCTGCCGCCTCCTGGGAGGAGTTGCGTAGCCTCTTCCTCGCCCAGTATGCTGCGCCGGTGCCCCCAGGCGTCGCAGCTCTCCTAGGTGGCTCGCTGGCGCCACCTTCGAGCCGCCACGTCAAGCCGTTCGTCCACCGGATTGGTGCCGTCCTCAAGCGCCGTGAAGCTCCCCCGGGCTGGGTGGCACCCAAGGCCGATTTGACCTTCAGCTCGGACGATCACCCCTCCAACACCGCCTGCTCGGGCGCGCTCCCAATGCTATGCACCCGCACCATCTGCCAGGTGGTCGTCACCAGGACCCTCAACGACGGTGGTGCCGGCCTCAACGTGCTCTATGTGGAGGCCTTCAGCCTCCTTCACGTGCCGCTGGAGCGACTCCAACCCAGTAGGTCCTTCTCGGGCGTCGGAGGCAGTTCCACCGGCTCCCTGGGGCAGATCCTCCACCGGGTGACCTTCGGCACCCACGACAATTTCCGCAAGGAGCTGGTCGACTTCGACATCGCCCCCATCGGTCTCCTGTATAACGCCATCCTCGGCTATCCTGCCTTGGCCCAGTTCATGGCGGCGACTCAGCCGGCCTATAACCTCATGAAGATGCCCGGGAGTAGCGGCGTCCTTACCGTGCATGGAGACGCGACGGATGCACTGCAGGCACTCAAGCTCGCTTTCAAGGCGGCCGCAGTGGCGCAGCCCGCCAGCGCTGACGCCCTCGAGCCCAAGGGGGCTGCGTCGGCCAAGAAGAAGAGCTATTCACCCAAGACAAGGCGGAGACCAAGCAAATACCAATCGATGAAGATGCATCCTCTGGCGCCACCTTCACCATAGTCGCCAATCTCGACCATGAGCAGGAGGAGGCCCTGGTGAAATTTCTGCACACAAACAAGGAGGTGTTTGCATGGGAACCTGATAAGTTAGCAGGGGTCCGAAGAGAGGTGATTGAGCATCATCTGAATGTGTGCCCCAACGTGCGCCCTGTGAAGCAGAAGGCAAGGCGACAATCCACTGAGAAGCAGGCCTTCGTCATCCATGAAACCCACAAGTTAGAGGCTGCAGGTGTCATTCGCGAGGTTCGCTATCCTGAATGGCTGGCCAAGCCTGTTGGTGTGCCAACTAAGGGAGGGAAGGAGCGCATGTGCGCCGACTTCACCAACCTCAACAAGGCCTGCGCTCAGGATCCATTCCCGCTCCCTCGCATCAACCAGATCGTCGATTCCACCGCCGAGTGCGACTTGCTGTGCTTCCTCGATGCCTTCTCAAGCTATCACCAAATTAAGATGGTGGTAGAAGACATGGAGAAAACGTCCTTCCTGACCCCGTGCGGAGTACACTGCTATACCTGCATGCCGTTTGGGTTGCGCAACGCGGGCGCGACCTTTCAGCGACTGATGCACATCGCCTTGGGCCGGCAGCTCAGAAGAAACGCCGAGGCCTATGTCGATGACATCATGGTGAAGTCTTGGGAGGTGAAAACCCTGATACAGGACCTGGAAGAAACCTTCGCGAGCAACCGCGAAGTGGACCTCCGGCTCAACCGGAGAAGTGCGTATTCGGAGTCCCCTCAGGCAAGCTTTTGGGCTTCCTCGTGTCCCACGGAGGTATCGAGGCTAACCCAGAGAAGGTCAAGGCAGTCAAAGACATGAGTCCGCCGAAGACCCTCAGAGAAATGCAGAAGCTCACCGGGTGAGTAACCGCGTTGGGACGCTTCATCTCCAAGCTGGGGGAACGAGCACTGCCCTACTTCAAGCTGATGAAGAAGAAGGGCCCGTTCGAATGGACTGAAGAGGCTGACAAAGCATTCCAAGATCTCAAGAAGTACCTTACCAGCCCTCCGGTAATGGTAGCTCTGCGCCCTCAGGAGCCCTTGGTGCTCTACCGTGCAGCCACGCCCTACTCCGCCAGCGCAGCCCTGGTGGCGGTTCGGGAGGAGCGCCGGGCCAAGACCGCGCCAGTCGCAGCCCCAGCCGAAGTGGAACAAGGCCAAGAAAGCCTCGCGAAGGCCACGACCGCAGTAGATGGGGATCGGCCTCAGCAGGGGGACGCACCCAGGGCGGAGGAGGCCCCGCCAGGCAATCAAGCGCTGGGGGCTCCGTCGTCTCGGGAGGCGCCTCGACCTCTGGAATACGCATGCCACACCAGCACTCTTAACCTCGTCGAGCACCCTGTGTACTTCGTTAGCACAGTGCTGCGGGACGCGAGGGCGCGATACCCCATACCTCAGAAACTCCTCCTTGTGTTGCTAGTGGCCACACGCAAGCTGTAGCACAACTTTCAAGGTCACCACATCAAGGTCGTCTCGGCATACCCCTTGGAAAGGGTACTCAGGAGCCCCAACTCAGCTGGAAGGGTCGCTGAACAGAACATTGAGTTGCAAGCATTTTAGCTGGAATTCAGCACGACTAGGGTCATCAAGTGAGCCGCACTTGCAGATTTCGTGGCGGAATGGACGGAGGCACCAGGGCTCGAAGCGGGCGAGGATCGGTCACTTTCCCCAGGAAGTGAAGCACCGGACGGCTGGGTCATGTACTTTGACGGGGCGTTCTCGCGACATGGCGCAAGGGCAGGCGCAGTTCTCATATCTCCCACTCAGGACAAGCTCTATTATGCCGTGCAGCTCTGCTTCCAGCATGGAGAGAAGGTCTCCAATAACATAGCAGAATATGAGGGCCTGATAGTAGGCTTGAAAGCTGCAGCCGCTTTGGGGGTAAAGCGCCTCGTCATCAAGGGCGATTCACAACTCCTCGTCAACTTCCCTAACGAGGTGTACGAGCCGAAGGACGAACACACAGAAGCATATCTTGCGGAGGTCCGCAAGATGGAAAAGCAGTTTTGGGGTGTAGAGTTGCAGCACGTGCCCTGCGGCACCAATCAAGAGGTTGATGACATCTCCAGGAGGGCGTCCAGGCGGCTGCCTCAGGAGCCCGGTGTCTTTGAGGAGACACTCTTCGGACCCTCAGCAGCACCGACACTACCAAGTATAGTGCAGCCTCGGGAGGAGCTCGCTCAGCCGCCTGCCTTGGGAGCCCCGACCTGCGGCCCGACCTCGGGAGCTTGCCCGCTCTTGGCACTAGAGCCTCAGGAGGGATGTTGGACCGCATAATTCAAAGACTACCTAACACAAGGGACTCTGCCAGAGAAGGAGGAGGACGAAGAACGCGTGGCGTGGTAGGCCACGGCCTACTGCATCCAAGACGGAGAACTCTACCGAAAGCGGCCGAATGACGTTTCCCTGCGTTGCATCTCCAGGAAGCAAGGGAAAGAGATACTGGTAGACATTCACGGTGGGGACTGTGGGCACCACTCGTCTTCACGAACCCTCGTCGGCAAGGCGTTTCGGGGCGGGTTCTATTGGCCAACGGCACTCAATGACGCGATCGAACTGGTAAAAGCTTGTGAAGCCTGTCAATTCCATGCTAAGCAGATTCATCAGCCGGCTCAGGACCTGCAAACCATCCCCCTTTCATGGCCATTCGCTGTTTGGGGACTGGACATCCTTCGCCCGTTTCCCCGGGCGCCAGGGGGCTACCGCTACCTCTACGTCGCCATTGACAAGTTCACAAAGTGGGCAAAGGTGGAAGCTGTCCGCACCATCCTGGCTGGCTCAGTGGTCAAGTTCATCAAGGGCCTCGTGAGCCCGTTGGGTGCCTAGTCGCATCATGACCGACAACGATTCGCAGTTCACCAGCAATCTCTTCAAAACATATTGTGCTAACCTTGGAACGCAGATATGCTATGCTTCGGTGGCACACCCTCGGAGTAACGGCCAGGCTGAACGCGCCAACGTGGAGGTCCTGAAAGGCCTCAAAGCCCGGACCTTCAAGAAGAAGCTGGAGGCCTGCGGCAGGGGCTGGCACGACGAGCTTCAGTCCGTGCTATGGTCCATCCGCACAACCGCTACCAAGTTGATCGGCAAAACCCCGTTCTTCCTCGTCTACGGGGCTGAGGCGGTCCTTCCTCACGAGGTCAGGCATCGCTCCGTGCGGGTCCTGGCTTTCGACGAAGCACAGTAGGACGCCATGCGGGGGGTGGACCTCGTGCTGGGAGAGGAACGCCGTCGGGAGGCTGCGCTTCGGGCAGCAAGATACCATCAAGTGTTTCGGCAGTACCACTGCACAGCATCTGCCCCAGGACCCTCGAGGCCTGGCGCCACACGCTTGGAGATTCAGGAGGGGGTTCCCATCCCAAATGCGTGGAACGTCTAGCACCTCCAGAAGTTCTACCCTTGAAGAAAGGCCCAGCGCCTGTAAAGATGGCCCGACGCATGTGAAGCTAGTCGTACCAAGAAAGGCCCGGTGCCTGTGAAGATGGCCAACGCCTGTGAAGCCCATCGTACCAAGAAAGGCCCGGTGCCTGTGAAGAAGGCCAATGCTTGTGAAGCCCATCGCCCCAAGAAAGGCCTAGAGCCTGTGAAGAACGCCAATATGCCTGTGAACCTCGCCGCCCGTGACACTCTCACGTAATAATGAGTTGGGGCTGTACACGCCCCAGAGTCTCCGGAGAGCCGCCCTCAGGCCTCGGGGGCTCCCGCCCACGCCCTGTGGCAGCACTTAGATCCACGCTTGTGAGAAGACGTAGAAGACTAGATTAGGTGCCGGACGTGGCCTTTTGATTTGCTTTCTGCAGTTGGCTTGTTCATCCTTATTTGAAATTTTATTGGAGTTGCTTTTAGCGTTGTTTCCATCCCCGACCCGTGATTCTCTGTCTTTGTCGCCCACCTGACTCGTTTTCTCTTTCACAAGTCTCGCGAGGGGGCTGCGTGGGTGCCCTCGCGAGTGTTTTCTGACCCAGTCCCGTGAGGCTTTCCTATCCAAGTCCACCGCGGGAGCACTCCTCCCGGTCCATGCCCCACGGGCATCGCGACACGAACACAGGACCTGAGTCGGTTGCCCTCACGGCCAAGACCGAAAGTTACCTCTCCTGACTAACTCTTGCAGGCCACAAGGCGCATGACGAGGCCTCAGCCTCGAGAAGTAAAGACTGTGGCAAGTCCCCCCGAGCTAAGTAGTTCCTACACACGAGCACGCAACACCAAAACACAACACGAGAATAATGAAAATAACATAATAGTTAAAGGCAATAGTCCAGCACACCCCTACGGCGCCCCACACTACTCTCTCTTTGTGCAGGAAAGGGAGGAAAACAAAATAGAGACGGCTTGCCTGGCACCGACTCATGACGAGGGCTCGTACTGCCTCCGGAGCTCAGTCAGACCCCTCCTCATGCTTCATCGAGGCGCGACGACGGGCTAACCCACTACCTCCCTCAAGGCGAGTGCGACGGTGCGTTGGCTGGTCACGGCCACCGCTGCTTGAGCTGCCACCCGAAGGGAAGCCGCTGAGGCTTGGCGAGCAGTGAACACCGCCGGCCATGCGCCCACCTTCGTCTTCATCTCGACCATCACCGAGGCTGGGCACCCGGTTGCCGTCATCATCTTCGGGGCAGTACCCAACGCGGCGGCCATCTTCTCGGAACACCCTCACGTAGAGGGTGGCATCACCGTCGAACTTGAAATGCAGGGTGCACCACCGGCTCAGGCCACGCGCGTGGGCAAACGTTTGCCAGCCGCGGGCCAGAGCCACGTTCCCGGCGACGGAGATCTCAAGTGAGGCCCAGGAGGCCCTGCTGCAGCAACCATCCGCTTGAAGCGAGAGGCCTCCAGGAGCGCCGGCTGGGAGTTCGCCTGCAAAGAAATGGGGAAGCTAGAGCCAGCTGCCGGTTGGGTCCACTGACCACACGACAAACTCCGGCAGCACCTGCGCTGAATGGAAGCGCGGCCTGGGAGGCCGCGCAGCCACGACGCGCCTTCCCTCACCCACTAGGCGCCCATCGCCACATAGGAGAACGCAGCCGCGACCGCGGGGAGCCGCTGCGGGAGTCGCAGGATGCTTGCAGGGACGACCCCGGCCGCGCTTGGGCGGGGGAGAGTGAGGCCCTTCCTGATGAGCCTTTCCCTTCTCCGCGGCCGAGAACCTCTTCGGCAGCACCATAGAACATGGCGAGCAGCTGGGATGGGGAGAAGGAAAGAAGCAAGGAGGGAGATGTACAGCAGGGGCTTGCGCTCTCTCGCATTTATAACCGGAGGAGGCCAACCATCGGCCTCCACGATCTCAGGTAATCATGGCTCATTTCTGCATGCAGGGACTTTCAAGTCGGGCAGTTGCCGAGGCAGCGTGGGGAAGCAGATGCGCCCATGTCCAATCAACCGCCACGCGGCGCCCAAGGCCGCAGGCTGTTGGGGCCCGTGGTGCTCTGCACTTGCCCCTTCGCTTCTCCGCTAAGCCAAGTCCGAGCACGCCTTGGGCCCGAGGGCTACTGTCGGTGTTCTGGGAATGGGGGTCCCCAGACTTGCCTGCCTGCGGCCTGTGGCGTGGCTCGAGTGGTGGCCCAGTATGGCCCATCTTCATCAGTGCAAGACTCAAGAACCTCGCGAGGGGCCAAGCCTCACGGGGCGGACGACACAGGGCTTCCTCACGAGCGGCCTCGCAAGGCAGGCTCGCGAGGAGGCGGAGAGATCAAGGCAGGGGTACCTCGCGAGGTGCTCGTGACGCAGCCATGACGATCGAGACCAGGCGGGTGCCAGCCTGCGCAGTGTCCTTGTTTCCTCTTTGGTGCAAAGGGGGCAAGCATAGGCATGGAGTACCGAGGCATCAGGAAAAGGTTACCATTTCAGTGCAACGAGACCAAGACCAGCAGAGCGGCAGGACGGAGGTCACCGTGGAGCCCAAGACGGTGTCATCACGAGTGCCTTTCGCAGCTGAAGACCAACTTTAGTCAGGATAACTTGTACTAGGTGTTCCCCTTCAAAATGGTCGTTGTTGGCGATCTTCCCGCTCAATATTTGGGAAGAGCACCAAGGCCTCTATAAATAGGGCTAGCCACCACAGTAGAGGCATCGACTTCTCATCAGATCCAAAGATGATCGAACTCACCCAAGTAGCTCATCGAGCCAGCTCAAGAACACCTCTCGCAAGGCTGCTCTTTCCATGTACTATTCATCATCCGCCCCTGAGGCAATCCACCACACCACACACTTGAGTAGGGTAACACCACAATGGTGGCCCGAACTAGTATAAATCTTGTGTCCCTCATGTAGTTCATCGTTTAGCTTAGATTCTCTCGAGGCGATCAGACGTGGATTGGTAGGGGGAAGATCTTTGCGCGCACCCCAGAGTTCGAACCTTAAGGGTCTGCCGGAACCCAACATCCGACAGTATGATGGTCAGTTCATATGTGAAGGGGGATTCCTGAGCATCGCGTCTCAGGAGCCTAACTGGCCACGTAGCCCCTCACCCCTTGGGCTCATCCTGGCGATCCGGACGACCCAACAGCGGCCGAGGAATGTGCGGGGCCGGACCCTGCCGACGCAGAACGCCAAGGCCTGACTTTCACTTTTTCAAGCCGTTCGTACGTCAAGGGGGACTCCTGAGCATCGCGTCACAGGAGCTTAACTAGTCACGTAGCCCCTCAACCCTTGGGCTTGTCCTGGCGATCCAGACAACCTAATGGCGGCTGAGGCATGCGCGGGGCCAAGCCCTACCCATGCAGAACATCAAGGCTTGCATCCACGCCTTTTCCTAAGCTGTTCGCACATCAAGGAGGACTCCTGACCATCGCGTCTCAGGAGCCTAACTGGTCATGTAGCCCCTCACCTCTTGGGCTCGTCCTGGCGATCCGGACGACCCAACGGTGGCGGAGGTATGCGCGAGTCTGGGCTCTGCCGGCGCAGAACAACAAAGCAAACGGAAAAGTTGAGGGACCATAATCTAATTATTACAAAACATGTTGTTCCAAGCAAACAGTTTTAAATGCCTCCCCGAGGCATGCTACATGATACAGTACGAACAGGGAAGAGCAGAGTTACCAAGCTGCCTCTTCAGACCTGGTGCCGCCGTCACCCGCCAGCGGAGCCCCATCGTCAGGCGCGCCGCCCATCCCCTCGGCCCTGGTCGGAGGACCGACGACCAGAAACTTGCCCAGCTTGGCATCCATGGAGCCCTTCACGGCGGCAGCAGCAGCGTCCTGGGAGCCGGAGTCCATGGCAGCAAGGATGGAGGAGAAATCGAAGCTGGCGTCCCGGACGTAGAGATGGCTGAAGACGCACATAACGGCCGAGGAAGAAAGCGAGCGCGCCTCACTTTCGACCAAAGAGCCAAACCCGTCGATAGCACCTCGAGCACTGCAAGGACTTCAGGGAGCAGAGCAGCAGGGCTCTCCCTCGGGGTCGTCGCTGTCGCCTTCTTCAAGGGATCGTCCCCAAAGAGCGGTCACTGATCCTTGTGGAACCTCGCCTCGAGGGAGGCGACATTGTTGCGCTCCATGGCGGCCACCTTCTTGGCCTCGGCATGGGCCGCCTGGGCCGCCTCCACCTTCTCCTTCAGCATCGTTAGGCGGTCACACTCTGCAGCCTACCCCAAGGCCTCCTTCTTCACCTCGACGTCTTGATCGGCGACGGTAGCCTCCTGGGCCTTCAGCTTCTCCTCACGCAACTGGAGCTGGCTGGCCTGGGCAGCCTGCTGATCCTAAAGAGCCTTCAGTTCAGCCTCCACCACGCGGCACCGATCCTCGGCTTCCGTGGCCTCCTTCTGCGTGAGGTCGAGCTCGATGGCAGCCACCCCGAGCACCTTCTGGGCTTCCTCCACAGAGCCCCAGGCCGCGCGGATAGACGCGTCAGCCTGAAGCCAACCAGAAATCAGCCCCATGCATCCCAACGCCGAGCGCCTGTACGGGCCCTGAAGTTCACCCTGAAGGAGATTCAGCGCCGCCCTTGCCTCCTCCAGGGCCCCGGAGGTGGCAGGAGCGCCATGGCCCGGCTGCACACCTGCCAGGGGAGAAGACGTCCTCGGCACCAAGACAGAAGAAGCCTCAGCATCAGGAAGGACCAGGGGCTCCGGAGGCTGGGCAACCTCAGTAGCCGCAGCGAGGATGGGCGCCGGCGGGGTCAGCCCCGCGGAAGACGTTGGCACCTTCTGAGGACGGGCTTCCACGCCCTGGGGAGATAGCATCACCACCGGAGCTGCAGGGCCGCGGCAGTCTCCTTCGCCAGGGTCGTGACGGACACTCCGGCGCCTTCGACCACGATGACTTCCGTGCCCACCTTCTGCTTCTTTGACGACTGCTACCTAATGACATACGAAGACGCTAAGCATTGCATCAAGAATCAACAAACAAGGCCAATGAGAAGACTTACTGGTCGGCGAAGACATAGCTCCTCTTTAGGCCCTGAAGTGGGCGCCGAGACGGGGCATCTAGAGCTGAACTCTTGGGAGCAAGAGAACTCGCGGTAGGCGCCACTCGAGACGCCGTCGGTGAGGAGGAACGCTGCTCGGAGGAATCAGCATGGTCCTGCCCTTCTTCACGGCCGTCTGCTTGGGCTGCTTCGAGGAGGACACCCTGGATCTCGTGGTGACACCATAAGGGCGAGCCACCTCCCCCACCGGAGGCGCATCATCATCATCGTCGTCAGGACAGTCGCGGAGGAGCTCCCTCTGTTGTGGGGCAGAGGATTCCTCCACAACCTCATACTCGGTGGACTCGGAGGATTGATCGATGGAGGACAGGTCCACCAAGGAGGTAGGGAGCGGGGGATGCCCCGCCCGCATGAGCCCAAACTCATCGAAGACCAGCATGGCAGCGGCGACCTCATCCCCATCGACCTGATAGTACAACGCGAGCCAATCCTATGGAGGATTGCTCGGGTCCTTCCCCATCAACTAAAGCAACACCTTGCTCAGCTCCTCGTCGGGAAGGGTGTCCTGGCGCAGGTGAATCCTGTCGTCGGCGCCCCCAAGCTTCCACAAGGGGCGGGAGCGATCTTGGAGCGGCGCCAAGCGCTGCGTCAAGAACTCCTTGATGAACATGCCCCCCTTCAGCTTCTCGCTCTTCAGGCCCCCTCCATCTTCTTCACCAACGGCTTCAAGGAAGGGTTGGTGATCTTTTCAGAGAGCCACCCCTTCCCGGAGGAGGGGAACTCGGTTGGCAGCTCCAGCGAGCCCTGGGAGCACATGGCATCCATCACAACCCACCTCTTTAGGGCATCCTCCACCTTCTCGACGTGGGAGATTGCGTTGCCGCCCCGGGCTGCAACGAAGCCAACGCACCCAGCGGGATGGTCGCCATTCATGTGGAGGAAGAAGAAGTGGAGGAGCATGGCGACGGAGGGCATCACCCCCACGAATGCCTCGAAGTAAAAGGCAAAAATGGACTAGAGGAGGATGGAGTTTGGATGAATGTGGAGCGCGCGGAGGCCATAATGGTGAAGGACAGCGTAGAAGAAGCGGGAGAATGGGGGCACCAGCCTTGAGTAGATGCTGTGCAGAAAGAAAGGGAAGACTGTGTTGTTCGCGGGCTCCGGCGTAGCGACGGCGACCCGTTGCGCCGACCCCTTCCACTCATTGTCCTCACTTGTCGTCAGGAGGAGCACGGTCTGGAGCTTCTCCCCGGCGACGAAGAGCGAAAGTAGCACCGGTTCATACCAGGCGGGGCCGGCAGCCGAGGCTGAGGCCGCGGTCTTCTCAGCAGCCATAGGGCGAAAGATTGGAGGGGAAAATCGGCAGATCTGGTGAATTCTTCCGGAGATGGGAGAAGGGGATCTGGAGCAAGGCGAAGAAGATGCAATGAGAGCCTGGCGGTAGATGGCAGCCCTTTTGTCAGATGGGAACAGCTGCCGAGGCAGCATGGGGAAGCGGAGTCGCCCACGTCCCATCAATCACCGCGTGTCATCAAGGCTGCTGGCGGTTAGGGCCCGCGGCGCTCCGCACTTGCCCTTTGGCTTCGCCTCGAAGCCAAGTCCGAGCTCGCCTTGGTCCCGGGGGCTACTGTCGGTGTTCTGGATATGGGGGTATCCAGCCCTGCCTGCCTGCGGCCCACCACATGGCTCCATCGACGGCCTGGTATGGCCCATCTTCAGCATCAATAGCACAAGACCCTCGCGAGGGGCCAAGCGTCGCGAGGGATCGGCCTCTTCAGGCTGGCTCCCGAGGGGCGGAGAGATCTATGCAAGGTATACCTCACGAGGCTCAGCTGACGGGAGCCATGTCGACCAAGGCCAGGCGGGCGCCAGGCGGGCGCAGCGCAGGTTTCCTCTTTGTTGCAAAGGAGGCAGGCCGCAGGCGCGGATTCCTCAGGAATCAACCAAAGGTTTCCATTCTAGTGCAGCAAGACCAAGACCACCAGGACAGCATGACGAAGGTCATCATCGAGCCCACTGCAGCGTCACGACGAGAGGCTTTTTGCAGGCGAAGACTACTTTTGTCAGGATAAGCTGTACTACTTGTCCCCTTTCAAATCCAGCCATTGTGGGATCCCTTCCCACCAATATTTGGGTAGAGGACCAAGGCCACTATAAATAGGACTTAGCCACCACCATAGAGCGGCATCTGATCGGATCTAATCTGATCTGGTAGACATCTCCTCAGCTCTATCGTGCTCAAGAGCATCACACCTCCTGAGGCCAGTTCATCCACTGTACTAGTTCATCCTCAGCCCTGCGAGGCAATCCACCAAAATGCTGGAGTAGGGTATTACATCACAAGGTGGCCCGAACTAGGATAAACTGTCGTGTCTCTTTGTCTCTTCGAGCTCGTCGCGCTAGGCTTAGGAGGATTGGGAGGAGGTAGGCTGGGTAGGTTGAGATCTCCGCACGCACCCCAGAGTTTGAACCTCTCAAGGGTTTGTGGAACCCATAATCCGACAACTACGCGTCATATAGGACACTCACTCGCATGCGATACTTTCATCCATGGGCCTGCGAGGTTGTCCTCCATCACTTTGACCCAGCAAGGAGGTTTCCTTTTGGGTTGTGTTGTGGTAGGAGTATATAGTACGCATCAAAGAGGGGAGGAGGGGGCCGGGGAAGCAGATATATACACTACAAAAAAAGACATATCCGTGACATTTTGGGCTGAACGAATTTTTTTCCTGTCATGCTTATGACACTTCTATGACGATAATTGTGACAAAACCCGGTATCATCATAGATGTGGTGGGCTCCTACTTCTATGACAAAAAATCATGACTAAAAATGAGGTTTTCAACCAGGGCGGGCCGGAGATGCAGCTGCATGACATTCTTTGGGTCGTCCACGACGGAAAAACCGTGGTAGAAGCGAGGGCAAGGAAAATATCGGGGAGTTCCCGGTTACGGTGGGTGGTCGGGACCGAGCGATGCATGGAGGGATTGCGCGTTTCTCTCATACACGGACGCGTGTGGGTGCGAGGCGTTGGGCTCTAACTGAACCCAAGCGAGGCGTTCGCCTACTGAACCCGAGCGATTGCACTGGCTACGCATTACTAAACCCGAGCGATCGATCGATCCCTGGCTGTTAACTGAACTCAATCGAGCGATTCCTTCGCTACTGCTGTTAACTGAAGCTAATCGAACCTGCTGCCTCTTGATGAACAGTGAGTGTTGTTGGGGGTTGGATGAACAGTTCCCAGTGGGGGTTGGATGAACAGGACCCCGTGGTAGTAGAGGCCATTGCCGCTGGATGAACATAACCCTGATCGAGCCGGTTGGGGTGGATGAGCAGGACCCCCATGGAGGGCTGGTTGAATAGTAGCTGGTGGAGGGATGGACGAACAGTAGCCCGTGGAGGGCTGGTTGAACAGTAGCCCGTGGAGGGCTGGTTGAACAGGAGCACATGGATGAATAGCAGTTGGTGGAGGTAGGAGGGAGACGCCGTGGATGAACAGTTGCAGGTGGAGGCTGGAGGAAGTCGACGCTAGATGAACAGTAGCCCGTGGAGGCTGGACCGAGGCAGTAGACGGTGGATGAACAGTAGCCCGTGGAGTCCCGTTTTGCGGTATGCCACACCCCTCCCGATGAATAGGACCCCCGTTTCGACCATATGAGGTCGAAGAGAAGTTCGTTTCCTCCGTTTTGCGGTACGCCACTGTTGGTGTTCTGGGAACGGGGGTCCCCAGACTTGCCTGCCTGCGGCCTGCGGCGTGGCTCAAAGGAGGCCCAGCACAGCCCATCTTCATCAACACAAACTCAAGACCCTCGCGAGGGGCCAAGCCTCGCGGGGCGGACGACAAGGAGCTTCCTCAGGCACGGCCTCATCAGGAGGACTCGCGAGGAGGCGGAGAGTTCAAGGCGGGGTACCTCGCGAGGTGCCCATGACGCAAGCCATGACGACCAAGGGCGCCAGTCGGGCGCCAGCCCGCGCAGTGTCCTCCTTTCCTCTTTGGTGCAAAGGGAGCAAGCGCGGGCGAGAGCATCAAGCAAAGGCATCCATTTCGGTGCAACAAGACCAAGACCAGCCCAACGGCAGGGAAGAAGTCATTGTGGAGCCCAAGCAGGCATCACCACCAGAGCCTTTGACAGGCGAGGACCAACTTTAGTCAGGATAAGTGTACCCGCTATTCCCCTTCTAAATGGCCAACTATTGGCGCCCTTACCGCTCAATATTTGGGAAGAGGCCCAGGGCCTTTGCCTATAAATAGGACTAGCCACCCCTAGGGTAGAGGCATCAAGAATCCAAGTGCCAGAACCAAGTAGCACCAGCCAAGAACAGATCCTCGCGAGGCTGTTCTTCCTTGCATTGTTCATCATCAGCCCAAGAGGCAATCTACCACACCACACACTGGAGTAGGGTATTACACCACGATGGTGGCCTGAACCAGTATAAATCTTGTGTCTCTTGTGTTGTTCTGTTTGGTAGTTTAGATCCTAGCGATCCAGCGAGGAGCAAGCCGGCAGAGGGTTAAATCTCCACGGGCACCCCAGAGTTCGAACCTCAAGGGTCTGCCGGAACCCGAAATCCGACATTTGGTGCGCCAGGTAGGGGTGCGCCGAAATTTGCCTTCCGTCGTCTCGTTCTTTTCTGACCATCGCATCCATGTCTGACGCTCGTCGGGCTCGCGCCGAGCGCCGAGCCACCCTCGCTTCCCACGTCGCCCAGACGACACCCGTCGGCGGGCGCCCTCGTCGTTCCCCGTCACCTGCCATCAACGCCGCCACCGGCCCGGCGGGGAACGAACAGCAAGCATCATCCCAGCATCCATCCATGAGGCGGGACGGCCGCACTACCACACCCTCGCTCACTCCCGCTGGTTCTACATCGCGCGCGCCCCGCGCGGCCATGGAGGCCCGAGCCGCGCTCATCGCGGCAAACGAGCTCCTGCACTACCGCCCCATCAATGATGTCTACGAAGAGTGGCTTGACCGAGTCGCCGAACTCGTCCGCGCCGCCGGGGGCTCCCCCGCGCCGTCCTTCTCGCTGCACCGTGCCCCGCCCTGCGCGGGCAATGAAGCTCCCGGGGCGCCTCAGCCACCTCCACCTCAAGAAGGCGCCCTGGCCCCAAGGCGCGCGGCCCCTGGGCGGAACCCGCTCCGTCAGGCGCCAGCGCGGCAAGAGCAGAGCTGCCAAGAAGTCCCTCGCCCTCGAGAAGCTGCCCGAGCGCTCCCCGCTCTAGCATGTCAAGACCCTGCGTTGCCTCCAGCCGCGGCGCATGGGGACCCGCAGGACCAAGCTATTCGTCGCCCCAGGCCTCCTGTGGCCACGGCGGGCTGCCACACCTTCACCTCTGAGCTGCGCAACGTCGCGTGGCCCGGCAAGTTCAAGCCAGACCTGCCTCCTCGCTACGACGGCACGGCTAACCCTGTAGAGTTCCTCCAGCTCTATGAGTTGGGCATCGAGGCAGCCAACTGAGATGAAAAGGTCATGGCAAACTGGTTTCCCATGGCGCTCAAGGACGGAGCCCGCACCTGGCTCCTGAATCTGGCCCCAGGCACGATCTCCTCCTAGGACGAGATGCGCACCCGCTTCATCGCCAACTTTCAGGGTACCCGCGACCGGCCACCGGCCGTGAGCGACATGCGCCGTATCAAGTAGCAACCAGGGGAAACCCTGCAGAAGTACATCCAACACTTCAACAACGCGCGCCTCAAGATCCCCAGGGTAACGGAGGAGGCCATCATCTCAGCCTTCTCCGACGGTGTGCACGACGTTAAGATGGAGGAGCTGGCGATGCATGAAGACCTGTGCACCTCCTTGGGGCTATTCAACTTGGCGACCAAGTGCACCAGGGCTGAGGAGGGACGCCTCTCCCTCCTCGAGCTGCCTGCCGTGGACCCAGAAGAGAAGAAGCCCAAAGCCAAGGACGTGAAGCTGAAGGGGGCTGCCGTGCTCGCGGCAGAGCCAGACACCAAGCGAGGCAGAGATCAGCCTGAGTCCTCCAAGGGCAGTCGGTACTGCGTGTACCATGACCTCCACACCCACAACACCAATGAATGCCAAAAGCTCCGGGCCGTGCATGAAGGAAGGGTCGGTCGACGTCCCGACCGCAGCGACCGGGGCTACGGCCGAGGAGGCGGAAGGAACGCAGGACATTGGGAAGACCGCGGCCCGCGCCAAGGCTGGCGCGACCAACCTCGCGAGGATCGCTGGCAGGACCCGCCTTGCGAGGGAGGCTGGAGGGACCAGCCTCGCGAGGATCGCCCGCAAGGGAACGCAGGCCTCCATCCGCTGCCGCCGCAGCCAAGGAGAAATGAAGACCGTCATCGGGACGAGGGGGTTGGGGGCTTCCAGGAACCACGTGCAATCGCCTGCATCCTGGGTGGAGCTCAAGCCCCAGCCTCTCAGCGCATGTTCAAGCAGTTCGCCCGCGAAGTGAATGCAGTCCTCCCCAAGCTCGAGTCCACGCACCCTCTCAGGTGGTCGGCATGCGCCATCACGTTCAGCTCAGCAGATCAGCTCAAGTGCGCGGCCACAGCCGGAGTCCTCCCGATGCTTTGTTCCCCATTTATCAGCAACGTGCTGGTCACCAGGACCCTCATCGACGGCGGGACAGGGCTCAACGTCCTGTCCGTGGAGACGTTCAACAATCTCCAAGTGCCCTACAGCCAGCTTCAGCCAACCAAGCCTTTCTCCGGAGTCACCGACGGCTCCACGGTCCCGATTGGGCAGGTCCGCCTTCCTGTCACCTTCGGGGCATGCGACAACTACCGCACCGAGCTCATCGACTTCGACGTCACCCACATTCGCTTGCCATACAACGCCATCCTCGGGTACCCAGCGCTGGCCAAGTTCATGGCCGTAACTCACCACGGCTACAATGTCCTCAAGTTGCCAGGTAGTGGCGGGGTCATCACGGTGCCCTGCGAAGAGAGAGACCAAGTGTGCTCCCTGGAGCGAGCCTTTCAGGTCGCATCACTGGAAGACCCGGACCGCGGAGGCAGGAGGCTTCCCGAGGCCGCCCCCAAGAAGAAGAAGACATCGACCGTCCCAACCCCTCAGGAGGCAGGCCCCTCAGGGCCCGCGCCCCCTCAGGGGGAACCTCCTTCCATCCCATAGGGAAGAGCACCTGGCGCCCTACTCAGGCAGGGCTCGGGGGCTCTCCCCTGGAGGGCCGCCAACCTCGCCAAGGTCACGAGGGAGGCGCTTGGGCACCACGTGGAGGCGTGTTTCGGAGCACGCTTCCCACAAGAAGGAGCAAGGCAAGGAGGGCCAAGCCCTTAGGAGTTCATCAGCGAGGCCATTCAGGAGCTACAGGAGTCAAGAGTCATGAGAGGCAGCCACCGCTTACCCGCTCTAGCCCCCCATCCAGGTGAGGATGGTGGGCTGCGCGTCTGCATCGACATACCGGGGCTCAACCGAGCCGTGTCTCAGGAGTGCCTCTGGCCCTCGCAAGTGGGGCGCTGCGAGGGTCCACCCCACAGCTACGTTCGCATGCCTTATGGCTTGCCGAACACGGCTGCTGCGCACCAGTGCCTCATGAGAGCTATCCTGGAGGCTCAAGAGGTCAGGCATTCCGCAGCCCTGGTGGAGATGGAGATGGCCCGCAAGGAGCCACCAGCGCCTCCAGAGCCTCCTGAGGCCCCTGGGCCTGGGGGCTCATGAGGATCGGCTCCCGCAGCCCAACGAGTCTGCTACACCAACACCCCTTCGTCCCCAACATCATCAGGTGACATCTTTCAAGTTTCATTTCCGGCTGGGAGCGCCCACAGGGCCGCATTATTCACAGGCCGCATGGGTCCGTCCCTGCGGCATGTATCCCTTTTGTTTCATGTTCTTAGCTTACCTTATTGGGGGCGCCCCTCGGGCTGCATCATCCCCAAGTCGCTCGGGCCTGACCCAGTGGCATGTACCCTTCTTGCGTTTATCTTCGGGCTATGCTTTCGACCCACCATGCTTGTTATTTGGTGCCTTTTTCCCTTGGGTGTCGGAATCTTGGGCGTTAAAGGGGGGGTGCCTAAGCATCGCGACTCAGGGATCCTATCGGCTCTCCGGCCCTCACCCTCTGGTCTTGTCCACGGCATCGCGACCTGGCATGCCAGCGACGGCTGAGACCAGCCCGAGAGGCGGGACCCGAGGACGTAGAGTTTCGACATCTAACCCAGCTTGCTCGTTAAAGGGGGGTGCCTGAGCATCGCGACTCATGGCTCCTACCGACTCTCCAGCCCTCACCCTCTGGTCTTGTCCATGGCATCGTGACCTGGCATGCCAGCAACAGCTGAGACCAGCTTGAGAGCCGGGACCTGAGGACGTAGAGCACCGGCATCTGGCCAAATTTGCAGGAACACACTCCAAGATAAGGCCCAGAGCCAGGCACAACCCGCCTAGAGGTTGGGCCCCGTGAGTCCCGATCGGGCTCACGGGTGCCCCAATGCACCTCGCCAGGCCATTCGTGCCTCGTCACCTCTCCGAAGCAGCTAACGGCTAACTGTCGATTGTCGCGACGAACTCTCGTTCCTTTTGTGATGAGTCTGCAGGGTCCCTCCAAGGGGCGTCGCCAAGCAACCCCACATCGGCCAAGGCGCGGATCTAGCGCTGCACCAGGAAGCATTTCCTGACCCTCGAGATAAGTCATTCTCCAGAAACACTAGTTATCGCAGCACCGTCCCCGCACCTAATGCAGTCCCATGTTAGCAGTGTCGCTCTCCTTTCTCACCGAATGACGGCAGCTTGAGCGCTAAGGGGGACCTCCTGAGCATCGCGACTCAGTGGCTCTTACCGGACCTCGGGCCGCTCACCTCCTGGCCTTGACCACGGCATCGCAACTTGGCATACCAGTGACGGCTGAAGCCGCCTTGGGACTGGGACCTGTCGGGGCAGAGCATTGAGCCCTCACGAGGTCTGAAAGGAGGAAACTAAGCTAAAACGGAATAAGCATCTCGCACTGCTTCGCAATAAGGATCGTATTAACAAATGGAGCTACAAACATCTTACAAGCCCCCGTGGGGTATATTCTCGGCCCCTCGCAGGAACAAAAGACGTGAATCCTAAGGAGTCCTAACTACAGGCGCCATCACAGCAGACGCCATCATCAACAGTGGGCCGCCTAGCACCGGTGCCAACCCCATCCAGGTCAGGGGTGGCGACGGCCTGACGAGTCCGCCCTGCTCCGGGAGCGGCGCAGACTCGGGGGCTCGTAGCTGTCGTCGCTCGTCTCCGGAGTCGAGAAGAGCTCGGAGGAGTCACTGGATCCTCCGGCGCCTCCACCGCCCAAGGAGCAGCCAAGGGAGTGGTTGGCCGGCCTCTGTCTCACCGCGGCAGGGTCCCAAGCGCCTCTCTCGGGGCAGCACTCCAGCCAGCGACCCTCCGCATCGAAGACCTTGAAGGACACCACCGAAGCACCGTCGTACTCCAGGTGGATCGCGAGGGCGCCCCTTGTCCTGCAGACCCGGCCGACCTCGCCCCAGCCTCGAGTCATGAAGACCTTGCCCGGGGCAACGACCGCGATCTCTGCCTAGGTCGCGAGGGTGCTGCAGCCGACGTGCTGCAGCCAAAGCCCCAAGGGTTCCCCCCTGCGGGATGACGGAGGCGAAGAAAGGGGGGAGACGAATCCAAGACTTAGGAGGCCTGGCAGCGTGAAGCACGGACTCTTGGGAGGAGCCTTCGGCGTGGACTCCCGGGGGAAAGACGCACACCTTCGTAACCCGCCGGCGTCGTCGGCGGCACCGCTTGTGGCGTTCGGCGTCGACTCCTTCAGAGCCTTCGATGTGGCCGTACAAGGGAAGTGGGAACCCTGGTGGTGGCCGCTCACACCAGGGCCTCAGCACTTCCTAGCGGGAGCCCTCACCCCGATGCCGGAGGGCGAGCCGTTTCTTCGGTTGAAGCGCGTCAGGGTCCTCTTGGGGAGCTTTTCCCTTCTCTTCCGCGGAGAATCGGCGGATCGGAGCCATTGCAGCAAGACGGAGCAAGAACCAGGAAGGAGGAGAAGCAAGAGGGGATAGACTGGAAGGACGCGCACCACCCCGCACTTATAGCCAGCGAAGGCCAACCATCGACCTCCACGATCGCAGGTAATCATGACCCGCTATGCATGCAGGGACTTATCGAATCCATGCGGTTACCAAGGTGTCGTGGGGAAGCAGAGGCACCCACGTCCAATCAACCACCACGCGGCGCCCAAGGCCGCAGGCTGTTAGGGCTCGCGACGCTTCGCACTTGCCCTTTCGCCTCTCTGCTCAGCCAAGTTCGGGCGCTCCATGGGCCCGGGGGCTATTGTTGGCGTTCTGGGAACGGGGTCCCCAGACTTGCCTGCCTGCGGCTTGCGGCGTGGCTCAAAGGAGGCCCAGCACAGCCCATCTTCATCAACACAAGCTCAAGACCCTCACGAGGGGCCAAGCCTCGCGGGGCAGACGACAAGGAGCTTCCTCAGGCATGGCCTCATCAGGAGGGCTCGCGAGGAGGCGGAGAGTTCAAGGCGGGGTACCTCGCGAGGTGCCCATGACGCAAGCCATGACGACCAAGGGCGCCAGTCGGGCGCCAGCCCGCGCAGTGTCCTCCTTTCCTCTTTGGTGCAAAGGGAGCAAGCGCAGGCAAGAGCATCAAGCAAGGGCATCCATTTCGGTGCAACAAGACCAAGACCAGCCCAACGGCAGGGAAGAAGTCATTGTGGAGCCCAAGCAGGCGTCACCACCAGAGCCTTTGACAGGCGAGGACCAACTTTAGTCAGGATAAGTGTACCCGTTGTTCCCCTTCAAAATGGCCAACTGTTGGCACCCTTCCCGCTCAATATTTGGGAAGAGGCCCAGGGCCTTTGCCTATAAATAGGACTAGCCACCCCCAGGGTAGAGGCATCTGGATCCTCACCAAGAAACCAGTAGGGCCACAAGTCAGCCTCCAAATCTGGTGGGCCCCAGCTATCATGGGGAGCACTCATTATTTTTCGCTTAATAAGGAGGTAGTTCCTTCCGTGCCAAGATATAGCTGGTGGGTCCCAACTGTCGTTGGGAGGATTCATTCTTTTTGGCGTAATAAGGAGGTACTTGCTTGCGTGCGGCCATGGACCATGTGGGTCCCAATTTGTCGGATTTTGGGTTCCGGCAGACCCTTGAGGTTCAAACACTGGGGTGCGCGCGGAGGTTTCGCCCTCTATCTACTTGCTCCTCACCGAATCGCTAGGATCTAAACTACGAAAGAATCAACACAAGAGACACGGGGTTTATACTGGTTCAGGCCACCATTGTGGTGTAATACCCTACTCCAGTGTGTGGTGTGGTGGATTGCCTCTTTGGGCTGATGATGAATAATACAAGGAAGAACAGCCTCGCGATGGTCTGTTCTTGACTGATGCGATGAACTGCTAGGAGGAGTTCAGTCGCTCTATCTACTGGTTTCTTGGTGAGGATCCAGATGCCTCTACCCTGGGGGTGGCTAGTCCTATTTATAGGCAAAGGCCCTGGGCCTCTCCCCAAATATTGAGCGGGAAGGGCGCCAACAATTGGCCATTTTGAAGGGGAACAGCGGGTGCACCTATCCTGACTAAAGTTGGTCCTCGCCTGCCAAAGGCTCTGGTGGTGACGCCTGCTTGGGCTCCACAATGACTTCCTCCCTGCCGTTGGGCTGGTCTTGGTCTTGTTGTAGCGAAACTGATGCCTTTCCTTGATGCTCTCGACTGCGCTTGCTCCCTTTGCACCAAAGGGGAAAGGAGGACACTGCACAGGCTGGCGCCCAACTGGCGCCCTTGGTCGTCATGGCTTGCGTCATGGGCACCTCGCGAGGTACCCTGCCTTGAACTCTCCGCCTCCTCGTGAGCCCGCCTGATGAGACCGTGCCTGTGGAAGCTCCCTGTCATCCGCCCCGCGAGGCTTGGCCCCTCGCGAGGGTCTTGAGCTTATGTTAATGAAGATGGGCTGTGCTGGGCCCCCTTTGAGCCATGCAGCAGGCCGCAGGCAGGCAAGTCTGGGGACCCCCGTTCCCAGAACGCCGACAGTAGCCCCGGGCCCATGGCACACCCGGACTTGGCCGAGCAGAGAGGCGAAAGGCAAGTGCGAAGCGTCGCGGGCCCTAATAGCCTGCGGCCTTGGGCGCCGCGTGGCGGTTGATTGGACGTGGGCGGCACCGTCCCCCCACGCTTCCTTATTTTATGCAATGCTAGGCATACTCATAGCCGCACACAGCCGCTCCCCTTTCCGCTGCTTGAGCGCTCTCTGTCCATTCTCCTCTCGAACTCCAGTTTCCGCATCCAATCCAATCTCGAACCTCCCCCCCCCTTCTCTGCCGTCATGGCTACGCCAAGGAAGGGAAGAGGGAAGAAGCCCATGCCACCGCCTCGCTCATCATCGGCGGCGGCCCCCGCCGTCGATCGGCCAATCATAATCAATCAGGAGGGCTTGGGCAAGGTCAGTTCGGCCCTGACCACCATCTTCAACGAATGCGGGAGGACGACGGCCTGGCCCGCGTCCCGCTTCTCCATTGACAGGATTGCTACTGAGGTCTGATACTTCGTGGATGCCCTGTGGGCGGGACTGGTTCCCCCCCTTTTCTGATTTCTTCAACGTCGTGCTTTCCCATTATCAGATCCATATGATGCATCTGGGTCCTGAATCCATCACTCTTCTCGTGGTATTTGCTTTCGTTTGTGAGGCAATGATGGGCATCCTTCCTTCGATTGCCTTGCTGCACCACTTCTTCTCTCTGCGCCTTGTCGACCCCACCCAATGTTCGGGGTGCGTGAGCTTCGTCGCTGCGCCTGAGACAGCGGCTTCACGGATTGACTTCAATCTTCCTCCGCCCGCGCCTGGGTTTCGCGAGTAGTGGCTGTATGTGGACGTAGGGGTGCCCAGCCCCCTCCTGACGGAGCCATCTTCACCTGCTGTCCCCAACTCAGGCTGGGGCCAGGAGACGCTCGCGAGCCCCCGGCTCGCCTTTGTCTGGCGTCGCTTCGAGTTCTTGAGGGAGCTCGGCGTGACGGCGCCCAAGGTGGTGAAGGAGTTCTTGCTATGCCGCGTTGCCCCTCTCCAATGCCATTCTCATTGGATGTGGGCCTTCAGCGGACGTGGGGATTGTATGCGGCTCCAGGAAGAGGACCGGACGCCTGAAGCACTGAGGAAGGTGCTCTTGGTCTTGACTGGGGATCGTTCCCCCGGCGGCATCCGGCAAGGGGGGGCCTTGCTGTACCTCTGCTCGAATAGAGGTGACTTCTTGAGTCAGATGCCCATCTTCGATGAATGGGGGCGGCGCCCTGCTGGCCTCCAGGGGCCTCGCGAGGACCCAGTGGTGGTGGTCGCCCTTGCAGCCGGCCAGGGCAACTCTTCCTCAAGTGGCGGAGCAGGGAGGCATGGGCCTCCGGAGGCCGAGGGTGCCCCTGTCGAGGCGACAGCGCTAGGCGGCACTCATGAGGGAGAAGCCCCTGGGGCCCGTGCTGCCGTGGCTGAAGGTGGCGAGCAGCCGCCCGTAGTGCCTGCGGCTGAGGCCCCCGAGGCCCCAGCTTCTCTTCTTGGTGGGGCGACCGGCGGCGCGGATCAGGTAGATGCCCCCGATGCAGGTCGCCTTGGTGCTTCCTCCTCGTCACAAGCTGACCCCTGTGCTCAACTCTTGGGTCGCTTCCGCGTGGACTTTGAGGCCCTCTGGAAGAGAAGGGAGGCCCTGGGCGATGATTACCCTTGTCGCCTGCTGAAGCGTAGGAAGTACTTCGCCATCGATGAGTAAGCCTTCTCCCTTCCCAGCTCCTGATTCTTCTGTTGCCTTTCCTGATCCTTGCTCCGCCCTCTCCGATCGTTTCGAGCAGCAGGGCCCTTGTGGTGAGGCCGGTTGGTGAGACGAACCATCCCGAGGCGCAACGCGGCCCTGCGCTCCCCGCGGCCTTCCTTCACGAGCCTTCTCGTGGCATAGCCAGCATGCTGTGGGCTTCTCGTCTTGTGGTGGACCGTGATTGGCTGGGGTACTCCCTGCGCTCTTCACTTGGAGATGGACTGTCTCCAGGTCGGGCTTCTGGCAGGGCGTGCCCGGTCGCCTCAAGGGCGCCAGCCCCCAGCCCCCTGCCCGGAAGGGGAGTGCTGATCCGTGCCCCACGGCGCTCGCTTGGGGCGGATGATGGTGTGGAAGACGTACTCGAGCGCGCCCGGGAGCGTCGCGCTCTTTGCCAAGGGTTTCTCCGGAGGGAGGATGATGCGGTGATCCTGCTTGGTGAAGAGCTCGCTGATGAGGACGCGCGCCTTGAGGCCGAGGGCCTGCGCCTGGTTGCAGAGAGGCGCGAGCTGGAGGTGGCTGTCGCCCTCGCGCGCCATCAGCGCGATCTTGACGATGAGGAGGCCAAGGCGTCGCTGGCAGCGTCTCGGGAGGTCCGTTCCCGGGCCGTCGAAGAAGCCCGGGAAGCTGACCGGCGATGAGAGGCCACGGAGGAGCGGGCACGGGAACTCCTGGCTCGGTGCCGTTCATTGGAGGAGCAGGTGGAGCTGCGTGAGGCGGCCCTTGCGTCGATGAAGGTGGTCTCCGGCGACCCAGCGGAGCTCCAGAAGTGTGAGGAGGCACTGACGCTGGAAGCCGCCAACTACGCACGCAAGTACGAGTGCCTGGAGACGAGGGAGCACTTGGTGACACGGGCGGAGGACGATGTCGCTGCGCGGGAAACCCGTGTCTCGGAGGAGGTCGGACATCGGGTGGCGATGGCGCGCCTGAACCTCGAGCGCGAGTTCGAGGAGAGGCTGGAGTTGATCTGGACTGAGGCCGAAGGTAGGACCACCGTCCTGAGGACCAAGCTGGAGGAAGCGACGCGGCGGGTTGATGCTTTGCGGGCCGCACTTCAGCTGGCGCAAGGGGAGTCAACTACTTCCCACGCCGAGGCGCTTCTTCTTCGCCAACGGGTTGACGAGGCTGAGGCCGTCGCGCGCCAGAATACGGACGAGATACGTCAGCGGCGGCTCCTGGAACATGAGCACGCCCCCATGCTCACCACGCTTCGGGAGAGAGCCAACACGGCCTTGGGTAACATCTGCGAGGCGGCCGTTGGCGAGCCGCACGCCGTTAACTACGCCGACAACCTTCAATTCTTCACCGACATCGTGACGCAGCTGGAGGCGCGGTCGGTCAGGGCCAACAGGTTGGTGGAGGAGAGGAGCCGAGCCCTGCTCGGGCGGGCCTTTTCCCTTGTCTTTAGCCATCTCCGGAACATGGATCCTCACTTCGACTTTGACGCCGCCATCGCCCCAGTCCCCCAATCCGTCCGGGATGACCTGGCGTACTGGGTGTAAGACAACATGGACGCTCTTGTCAGGGCCTTCGCTTCAGATGACGATGACGCGATCGTGGCCGCCGACAAGGGCGGCTTGGTGAACGGCCCTGACACCGCCGACAACAAGGCGGAGGGCGATGGTGAGGCCAGCGATGCCAGCGACAGTTCGGGCGGCGTTCCTGAGGATGCATTGGGGGATTTATCCGACTGACAGCGCATTGCTCCTGTTTCCTTACCCTGCATGAATAGAACTCAGGCTTTTGTCCTTATGGTTGTAAGAGCATTTTTGGGAGGGGGTGCCCCTCGTGTAAAACCAATGTTCAGCGTAATAGTCAATGCTACATCACTCATATGCCCGTGCCAAGTGGTCGGCGAGGTGACAAGCTGGCTGGCTAGTTTACCTTTGTCCCGTGCGGGTCCTGAGATAACTTGTGGGAGGCTGTGGTGCCTCGAATGCCTCCTGATCGAATCCGTAGGATGTGAAGTGGAAAACCTCCTGAGAGGATATGACGGCGGCAGTCTAGGCTGCACGCAAGCTAGGCCAGACCCGACTCGCGAGGGGCTCACGAGGGGAGGCAGCTGAGGTGAGGTTGCAACCGAAACGCGAGAGATTGCTCGAACGAGACTAAGCACCCCTTCCCCAA
Source organism: Triticum dicoccoides (assembly GCF_002162155.2). NCBI lineage: Eukaryota > Viridiplantae > Streptophyta > Magnoliopsida > Poales > Poaceae > Triticum > Triticum dicoccoides. The sequence goes on from NC_041389.1 coordinate 184,035,687, forward strand.
ACACACGCAAATCTCAAATTCGAGTCCAACTTAAATCCAGCGAGGGAAAGCAACAACCAAGTGAAAAGCAATGAAAGCAAACAAAAGGCCGCGTCCGTCACCTAGTCTAGTCTTGGACGTCTTCTCACCAGCGCGGAGCTAAGTGCTTCCACTGGGCGTGGGAGGGAGCCCCAGGGCCTAAGGCCGGCACCCCAGAGACTCCGGGGCGTGTACAACCCCACTCATTATTACGTGAGAGTGTCACGGGGCGGCGAGCTTCACAGGCACCGGCCTTGCTTCATATCGCCAGACGAGGGCCCCGCCTTGCGCCACACTCTAGTGCCATCAACGACGACCGGAAACCAGGACACCGCCGATGGGGTAGAGCGGTCGCCAGCAGTTCCCCCGACGACCACGGGTCCTCCGCCAGGGGCAGGCCCTGAGGCGCCTCCCCAGCGGAGGGCCTACCTCCTAGGAACGCCTTGCTCCGAACGCCGCGGTGGTGATGTCGGATCTCGGCCCCTCTCCTACAGCCCCCGACTCCTTCCTCCTGAGGGGTAAGAGACTGCGGGAGCGGGGCAGCTGCTCGCTGTGGCGACCTGCACCTCCTGCGACCCATGATTAGTGTATGCCTGCTCCTGAGGGATTAGTGGTACCCGATAATCGTCGCTTCCAGCGTGGCCGATGGGGCTGTCCCTGGGTTCCTGGAAGAGCTCAGCTTCTGGCGCCTCGTCCTGTTCGCCCTCACGCGGGTGCCCTTGATCCATCGTGTGGGGCACGTACTCTTCTGGGGCTGTCATCCCGAAGGCTGCACCATAGGGCTCCGCGTGCCATGCAGCTCTGCTTGATGTGCCAACCTGGGGATGGTAGCGCGGCGACCCACGGGGGCCGTGGGTCGCGACGTGTACTTCGTCGCTGGCGGGGAGCGGAGTCAGTGCTGCCGCCGGCCCGGTGCTGACAGCTTTGCTGGTGTTGGAGTAGCCTTGGAGCCCGCGGTTGCGCGTGGGGCCCCCGCGCGGGCCGCCCTGGGCCTGAGACGGGAGCTGAGTGCAGAAGGGGTGAGCCCCCGAGGCGGCGAAGCCCAGGAGCTCTGCCACCCGCTCTAGCAGCACGTCGCGGCCGCCTTCCATCAGCCTGCACTGCAGCAGCTCTCGGGCCACCGTGAGCGCAGCCCTTGAGTTTGCCTGCTTCCAGCGGGTGTACGGCATCGTGGCTGCTGCCTGGTTGGAGGCCCTTGCTGCCGTCCGCGTCTGCCACGGTGTGAGAGCTGTCGAGGACTGTCCGCGCCGCCCACTGCCCACAGCGCCCTGCGGACCGCGAGCTGCCTGGGGCATGGGGTCGCCCGGGGCGAGCGGCTCTGCATGGGCGGGCCAAGCCGCCCAGGGATCAGGGTTGCCCGCCTGGTCGCCGGACATGGTGATGACGATACGACGGGACGCGAAGTGGCAGAAGGTGGATCCCGGCACACCCCAGCCTGGCGCGCCAAATGTCGGATTTCGGGTTCCGGCAGACCCTTGAGGTTCGAACACTGGGGTGCGCGCGGAGGTTTGGCCCTCTATATACCTGGTCCTCGCTTAATCGCTAGGATCTAAACTACGAAAGAATCAACACAAGAGACACGGGGTTTATACCGGTTCAGGCCACCATTGTGGTGTAATACCCTACTCTAGTGTGTGGTGTGGTGGATTGCCTCTTTGGGCTGATGATGAACAATACAAGGAAGAACAGCCTCGCGAGGGTCTGTTCTTGACTGATGCGATGAACTGCTAGGAGGAGTTCAGTTGCTCTATCTGCTGGTTTCTTGGTGAGGATCCAGATGCCTCTACCCTGGGGGTGGCTAGTCCTATTTATAGGCAAAGGCCCTGGGCCTCTCCCCAAATATTGAGAGGGAAGGGCGCCAACAATTGGCCATTTTGAAGGGGAACAGCGGGTACACCTATCCTGACTAAAATTGGTCCTCGCCTGCCAAAGGCTCTGGTGGTGACGCCTGCTTGGGCTCCACAATGACATCCTCCCTGCCGTTGGGCTGGTCTTGGTCTTATTGCACCGAAACGGATGCCTTTTCTTGATGCTCTCGCCTGTGCTTGCTCCCTTTGCACCAAAGGGGAAAGGAGGACACTGCGCGGGCTGGCGCCCGACTGGCGCCCTTGGTTGTCATGGCTTGCGTCATGGGCACCTCACGAGGTACCCTGCCTTGAACTCTCCGCCTCCTCGTGAGCCCGCCTGATGAGGCCGTGCTTGTGGAAGCTCCCTGTCGTCCGCCCTGCGAGGCTTGGCCCCTCGCGAGGGTCTTGAGCTTGTGTTGATGAAGATGGGCTGTGCTGGGCCCCCTTTGAGCCACGCCGCAGGCCGCATGCAGGCAAGTATGGGGACCCCCGTTCCCAGAACGCCGACACAATTGTCAGCCACTCCATGTACATCCCTCTTCCGATGTTGTCGTTTGTTGACAACGTTTACCACGCCATGCCGAGAACACCAGTGCAATGGACGACAGCGAGACCCAGGAAGGGAATGACCTGGAAGCGACGAAGCCACAACAATGGAGGGATGTGGGTGAGGTGAGGGATGTCCTGGCCAGTGGTGGGACTAGTAGGGGGCGATGAGGCCTGCTCGGCAGCACACCGGCAATGGGTGGCGAGGGCAGGCGGTCCCGCCGACACTGGATTTTGCGGCTGGAGCAAGAAGATTAGAGATTGAAGAAGCACGACGGCTGTTGGATTGATATCCAACGGTTACGTCTGCTAGAATCGTTTCTTGACGTATATCATAAGTAAAAAAATCTTGCATATGCATCAACTTAATAGGCCCACAAGTCAGACCATTCCCTATTTTAAATAATTTACAGCTCATTGCAACTTCTTATGCAATTTATTGCAATCCCTTTTTTTTGTTGGCCAGAGCCAGGGTTAAAAATTAAACAAAATTTCGCATATTTTGGTGGGGTCCAAACTATTTTTAATACCGAAATGTCGAGCCAGATTTAAAGTACCTTGAAGATATATTTAAATTAGGTTAAAGCTCAGTAAAATTGGAATCTGAAAATGTGAAAAAAATCAGAAATTGTAAAGTAATTGCTAATTTGTCGTCTGTTTTTTATATTTACAGCCCATTTCATATTACTTTCAAGATTTGCAGCCGTCTTGAAAGAGTTGCAGCCCATCAGGGCGTAGAAAAATAAGTAGGTCTGGATAGGGTATTCTTCATAAAAAATAAACAGGTTCCATTTTTACAAAGAAAAAATAGCTGGGCTGGTCATGTGGTGAACTTAAAATATCAGACTGGGCTAGACGGGCCACAACCTAGTTGAAACCCCCGCTCCATCTCAACAATAACAAAAAAATACTTCTTGAGCAGTTACGTCCCAGGTGTCAGCCGATATTGTGTTGTTCTCTTGTCTATTGACTGTATGCGCTGACAATGTCGTGGGTCCCGGATGTCAAGAAACCATTAGGAGGAAGCATTTTCTTTTTCTATACGCTGACAATGGAGAATATAAAAAATGAGGAACTTGCTTGCGTACGACCATGGACATGTGGGGTCCCTATGGTCATCCTCTCCACGTACAATCCTCTCCCGATCCCTCTTGTTTGTTGACCATGTTGACAATGTGAGAGGGCAGTGCCGCGGCGAGCGCACCGAAGCGCGCAGGGGACGATGGCAGGCCTCGGACACTGGAGTTAACGATTTAGGAGAGGATGTGGCGGTGATGCATGCGCTGAGATGCAGCTAGCCGTGGGAGGCAGAAGCAGGCAGCCCCACAGGCGCTGGTTTGGTTTTGGCGGCTGGAAGAAGAAGAGACTGAAGAAACATGACAGATTGTAAAAGCAGCAGGAGTACTCAACAACCTTAACTCAAACCAGTAGGGGCACTTAAGAACCATAACTGAAAGCAGAATGAGTACTTATACAGGTTTAACCATACAAAGCACGCCTCGAATAATGCTACTTCTCCTAGAGTTAACCAAGGGTGAGGCCAGCAAGCCCCAGGAGAAGGCCCAGGCACCACCCCGCGCATCCACAACCTTTTGAAAGCGGCTTCATCTCACAATGTGGTCATTAAACAGGATATTCACTTTAGAGCCATGGAGAAGAATGAGTGTAACCGTCTGTCCTATTCTCCAAGATGGATGTGCCTTCATTATTTGAGACCACCCATGAATAAGTATCTTTTCGCCTCCAAGGGGAATGGAGTAGGTCGACATAAACGTCATGTTGTGACCAAGCAAAAGTCTGACCCGACCATGGTCAGGCATATGTATTGGAACAATAGAACTGGGTAGTTTCTGTTTCAAGAAGACCAAGCTATAAAACTGTGTATAAGCAAAAGTTTATGAACAACATATATAACAGAAAACAACTCGTCCCATAAGTTTCTCGACATAGTTGGACCCGTTCAACGTGTGTAGCAGTGGCACACATATCCCATGTGGCCTTCCACCATTGAAACGCCCCACAAGCACCTCAAGACGATCAATAAAGTGTAGGAACTTCTGTATGTCATCCCATTCAACTTCAGTGCCATCAGTAATAGTCGAGTTCTTATAGAATAACAAACGAGTAGCATGCTTAACATTGAAATAACCTACACGTGTCACCAATTGTAAGAAATATTATGTCGATGTACATAAGTATGGGCCTTTCTGTACCCCTTACTTGTGCACGGGTAGTCTAGTCACACCCGCAGCAAGTCTTGGCGGGGAAGTAAAAGGTAAGGGACAAGACTACCAAGAAAACATTCAAGCCAGTGAATAAAGAGCAGGAGACAAGCTAGGCCGCCCCAGGCAACACCCTCGCCGGGGCGGCCTACGTAGCCCTGGCAAGAGCCTTGCCGAGGCGGCTTGCGAAGCACCTGCAAGGCCACTGCCCTTGAAGCTGAGAGCTCTGGCACCATCAACAACGTCAGGACAGAGACTCGGGGCGCGTGCATAGTAGCATGTAGATCTTTGTAAGACTGGTGGCCTGCAGGTCTACGTGGAAACCAGAAGGCAAAGGCCACCGGCAAGGCCCTTGCCGGGGACAACTTTGAGGCCCCGACCCGACCCTTGTCGGGGACAATTGAGGGGCCACGGCCGGGCCCACACCCGGCAAGGTTCTGCCACCCCACAGACGTTCCAGCATGATGACCAGCTTGCCAATTAGGCAGACGCCTGTGTTGCGGCATGCATATCCTTGGCTAACTAAGCAAACACCTGCGTGGTGGCATGCAGATCTTCGTGAAGATCCCACCACCACGCCAGCGCAGCGGCTAGCTAGTTAGCTTGCGTTACATGCCTCGTTAGCCTGGACACGTGTCAAGGTAGGGTGAGGCGGCACGGACGGGACGGGTTCTATTACCGTCCCCAATAAAGTTGGAGGGCACGTAAGCAACACATTTAATGCGTTTGTCCTACAACATCAGCGATAAGCTTGTACACTGTAGCTACTTTACACCTCATGTGTGCCACTATGGTGACCCCTTTGACATATTAAAGGAGGCCCAAGGCGTACTGGAGAAGGATTCAGACTTTTTGGACTGGGCATTGATGACCCACAAGTATAGGGGATCTATCGTAGTCCTTTCGATAAGTAAGAGTGTTGAACCCAACGAGGAGCAGAAGGAAATGATAAGCGGTTTTCAGCAAGGTACTCTCTGCAAGTACTGAAATAAGTGGTAACAGATAGTTTTGTGATAAGATAAATTGTAACGAACAACAAGTAACAAAAGTAAATAAAGTGCAGCAAGGTGGCCCAATCCTTTTTGTAGGAAAGGACAAGCTTGGACAAACTCTTATAATAGGATAAGCGCTCCCGAGGACTCATTGGAATATCGTCAAGCTAGTTTTCATCACGCTCATATGATTCGCGTTCGGTACTTTGATAATTTGATATGTGGGTGGACCGGTGCTTGGGTGCTGTTCTTACTTGAACAAGCATCCCACTTATGATTAACCTCTATTGCAAGCATCCGCAACTACAACAAAAGTATTAAGGTAAACCTAACCATAGCATGAAACATATGGATCCAAATTAGCCCCTTACGAAGCAACACATAAACTAGGGTTTAAGCTTCTGTCACTCTAGCAACCCATCATCTACTTATTACTTCCCAATGCCTTCCTCTAGGCCCAAATAATGGTGAAGTGTTATGTAGTCGACGTTCATATAACACCACTAGAGGCTAGACAACATACATCTTATTAAAATATCGAACGAATACCAAATTCACATGACTACTAATAGCAAGACTTCTCCCTTGTCCTCAGGAACAAACATAACTACTTACAAAGCATATTCATGTTCATAATCAGAGGGGTAATAATATGCATAAAGGATCTGAACATATGATCTTCCACAAAATAAACCAACTAGCATCAACTACAAGGAGTAATTAACACTACTAGCAACCTACTAGCACCAATCCCAAACATGGAGACAAGAATTGGATACAAGGGATGAACTAGGGTTTGGAGATGAGATGGTGCTGGTGAAGATGTTGATGGAGATTGCCCTCTCCCGATGAGAGGAGCGTTGATGATGACGATGGTGATGATTTCCCGCTCCCGGAGGGAAGTGTCCCCGGAAGAACAGCTCTGCTAGAGCCCTAGATTGGTTCCGCCAAGGTTCCGCCTCGTGGCGGTGGAGTCTCGTCCCGAAAGGTTGCCTTCTATTTTTTTCTTATCGAAGGACTACATATAGGAGAAGATGGGCGTCGGAGAGCCACCAGGGGGCCCACGAGGTGCGGGGCGCGCCCCAGGGGGGGCGCGCCCCCCACCCTCGTGAGCAGGGTGTGGGCCCCCTGGCCTTCATCTTTGGCGACGATTTTTCCTTATTTATTTTAAGATATTCTGTGGAGTTTCAGGACTTTTGGAGTTGCGCAGAATAGGCCTCTAATATTTGCTCCTTTTCCAGTCCAGAATTCCAGCTATCGGCATTCTCCCTCTTCATGTAAACCTAGCCATAAGTATTGTGACATAACGTGAAATAACAGCCCATAATGCAATAAATATTGATATAAAAGCATGATGCAAAATGGACGTATCAACTCCCCCAAGCTTAGACCTCGCTTGTCCTCAAGCGAAAAGCCGATAACAATAAATATGTCCTCATGTGTAGTGGTAGAGGCGTCGATAAAAATAAAATACGGACATGAAGGCATCATGATTATTTCCATAACAGCAACATATATAGATTTTGTCATATGATTACTATGTTCAAGTGATGATCTTTTCACAAAGCCAAAGTATGAATCAGAAACCTTATTAAGCACCAACAAATTTGGTGGGGTCCAAACTATTTTTAATACCGAAATGTCGAGCCAGATTTAAAGTACCTTGAAGATATATTTAAATTAGGTTAAAGCCCAGTGAAATTGGAATCTGAAAATGTGAAAAAAATCAGAAATTGTAAAGTAATTGCTAATTTGTCATCTGTTTTTTATATTTACAGCCCATTTCATATTACTTTCAAGATTTGCAGCCGTCTTGAAAGAGTTGCTTCCCATCAGGGCGTACAAAAATAAGTAGGTCTGGATAGGGTATTCTTCATAAAGAATAAACATGTCTCATTTTCACAAAGAAAAAATAGCTGGGCTGGTCATGTGGTGAACTTAAAATATAAGACTATTCTAGACGGGCCACAACCCAATTGAAACCCCGCTCCGTCTCAACAATAACAAAAAAATACTTCTTGAGCAGCTACGTCCTAGGTGTCAGCCGATCTTGTGTTGTTCTCTTGTCTATTGACTGTATGCGCTGACAATGTCGTGGGTCCCAGATGTCAAGAAACCATTAGGAGGAAGCATTTTCTTTTTCTATACGCTGACAATGGAGAATATAAAAAATGAGGAACTTGCTTGTGTACGACCATGGACATGTGGGGTCCCTATGGTCATCCTCTCCACGTACAATCGTCTCCCGATCCCTCTTGTTTGTTGACCATGTTGACAACGCGAGAGGGCAGCACCGCGGCGAGCGCACCAAAGCGTGCAGGGGACGATGGCAGACCTCAGACACTGGAGTTAATGATTTAGGATAGGATGTGGCAGTGATGCATGCGCTGAGGCGCAGATAGCCATGGGAGGCAGAAGCAGGCGGCCCCACTAGCGCTGGTTTGGTTTTGGCGGCTGGAAGAAGACGAGACTGAAGAAACATGACAGATTGTAAAAGCAGCAGGAGTACTTAACAACCTTAACTTAAACTAGTAGGGGCACTTAACAACCATAGATGAAAGTAGAATGAGTACTTATACAGGTTTAACCGTACAAAGCACGCCTCGAATAATGCTACTTCTCCTAGAGTTAACCAAGGGTGAGGCCAGCAAGCCCCAGGAGAAGGCCCGGGCACCACCCCGCGCATCCACAACCTTTTGAAAGCGGCTTCATCACACAATGTGGTCAATAAACAGGATATTCACTTTAGAGCCATGGAAAAGAATGAGCGTAACCTTGTGTCCTATTCTCCAAGATGGATGGGCCTTCATTATTTGAGACCACCCATGAATAATTATCTTTTCACCTCTAAGGGGAATGGAGTAGGTCGACATAAACGTCATGTTGTTACCAAGCACAAGTCTGACCTGACCATGGTCAGGCATATGTATTGGAACAATAGAACTGGGTAGTTTCTGTTTCAAGAAGACCACAGCTATAAAACTGTGTATAAGCAAAAGTTTATGAACAACATATATAACAGAAAACAACTCGTACCAAAAGTTTCTCGACATAGTTGGACCCGTTCAACGTGTGTAGCAGTGGCACACATATCCCATGTGGCCTTCCACCATTGAAATGCCCCACAAGCACCTCAAGACGATCAATAAAGTGTAGGAACACAGTATGTCGTCCCATTCAACTTCAGTGCCATCAATAATAGTCGAGTTCTTATAGAATAACAAACGAGTAGCATGCTTAACATTGAAATAACCTACATGTGTCACCAATTGTAAGAAATATTATGTCGATGTACATAAGTATGGGCCTTTCTGTACCCCTTACTTGTGCACGGGCAGTCTAGTCACACCCGCGGCAAGGCTTGGCAGGGAAGTAAAAGGTAAGGGACAAGACTACCAAGACAACATTCAAGCCAGTGAATAAAGAGCAGGAGACAAGCTAGGCCTCCCCAGGCAACACCCTCGCCGGGGCGGCCTACGTAGCCCTGGCAAGAGCCTTGCCGCGGCGGCTTGCGAAGCACCTGCAAGGCCACTGCCCTTGAAGCTGAGAGCTCTGGCACCATCAACAGCGCCAATACTAAGACTCGAGGCGCGTGCATAGTAGCATGCAGATCTTTGTGAAGACTGGTGGCCTGCAGGTCTACGTGGAAACCAGAAGGCAAAGGCCCCCGGCAAAGCCCTTGCCGGGGACGACTTTGAGGCCCCGACCAGACCCTTGTCGGGCACAATTGAGGGGCCATGCCTGGGCCCACACCCGGCAAGGTTCTGCCACCCCACAGTTGTTCCAGCATGACGACCAGCTTGCCAATTAGGCAGACGCCTGTGTTGCGGCATGCATATCCTTGGCTAACTAAGAAAACACCTGCGTGGTGGCATGCAGATCTTCGTGAAGATCCCACCACCGCGCCAGCGCAGCGGCTAGCTAGTTAGCTTGGCATTACATGCCTCCTTAGCCTGGACACGTGTCAATGTAGGGTGAGGCGGCACGGACGGGACGGTTTCTATTACCGTCCCGATAAAGTTGGAGGGCACGTAAGAAACACATTTAATGCGTTTGTCCTACAACGTCAGCGATAAGCTTGTACACTATAGCGACTTTACACCTTCTGTGTGCCACTTTGGTGACCCCTTTGACATATTAAAGGAGGCCCGAGGCGTACTAGAGAAGGATTCAAACTTTTTGGACTGGGCATTGATGACCCACAAGTATAGGGGATCTATCGTAGTCCTTTCGATAAGTAAGAGTGTCGAACCCAACGAGGAGAAAAAGGAAATGATAAGCGGTTTTCAGCAAGGTATTCTCTGCAAGTACTGAAATAAGTGGTAACAGATAGTTTTGTGATAAGATAAACTGTAACGAGCAACAAGTAACAAAAGTAAATAAAGTGCAGCAAGGTGGCCCAATCCTTTTTGTAAGAAAGGCCAAGCCTGGACAAACTCTTATAATAGGAAAAGCGCTCCCGAGGACTCATGGGAATATTGTCAAGCTAGTTTTCATCACGCTCATATGATTCGCGTTCGGTACTTTGATAATTTGATATGTGGGTGGACCGGTGCTTGGGTGCTGTTCTTACTTGAACAAGCATCCCACTTATGACTAACCTCTATTGCAAGCATCCGCAACTACAACAAAAGTATTAAGGTAAACCTAACCATAGCATGAAACATATGGATCCAAATCAGCCCCTTATGAAGCAACACATAAACTAGGGTTTAAGCTTCTGTCACTCTAGCAACTCATCATCTACTTATTACTTCCCAATGCCTTCCTCTAGGCCCAAATAATGGTGAAGTGTTATGTAGTCGATGTTCACATAACACCACTAGAGGCTAGACAACATACATCTTATCAAAATATGGAACGAATACCAAATTCACATGACTACTAATAGCAAGACTTCTCCCTTGTCCTCAGGAACAAACGTAACTACTCACAAAGCATATTCATGTTCATAATCAAAGGGGTAATAATATGCATAAAGGATCTGAACATATGATCTTCACAAAATAAACCAACTAGCATCAACTACAAGGAGTAATCAACACTACTAGCAACCTACTAGCACCAATACCGGACTTGGAGATAAGAATTGGATACAAGAGATGAACTAGGGTTTGGAGATGAGATGGTGCTGGTGAAGATGTTGATGGAGATTGCCCTCTCCCGATGAGAGGAGCTTTGGTGATGACGATGGTGATGATTTCCACCTCCCGGAGGGAATTGTCCCCGGCAGAACAGCTCTGCCGGAGCCCTAGATTGGTTCCGCCAAGGTTCCGCCTCGTGGCGGTGGAGTCTCGTCCCGAAAGGTTGCCTTCTATTTTTTTATCATCGAAAGACTTCATATAGGAGAAGATGGCCGTCGGAGAGCCACCAGGGGGCCCACGAGGTAGGGGGGCGCGCCCCGGGGGCGCCCCCCACCCTCGTGAGCAGGGTGTGGGCCCCCTGGCCTTCATCTTTGGCGATGATTTTTCTTTATTTATTTTAAGATATTTCGTGGAGTTTCAGAACTTTTGGAGTTGCGCAGAATAGTCCTCTAATTTTTGCTCCTTTTCCAGTCCAGAATTCCAGCTGCCGGCATTCTCCGTCTTCATGTAAACCTTGTAAAATAAGAGAGAATAGCCATAAGTATTGTGACATAACGTGAAATAACAGCCCATAATGCAATAAATATTGAATAAAGCATGATGCAAAATGGACGTATCAACTCCCCCAAGCTTAGACCTCGCTTGTCCTCAAGCGAAAAGCTGATAACAATAAATATGTCCTCATGTTTAGAGGTAGAGGCGTCGATAAAAATAAAATACGGACATTAAGGCATCATGATTATTTCCATAACAGCAACATATATAGATTTTGTCATATGATTACTTATGTTCAAGTGATGATATTTTCACAAAGCCAAAGTATGAATCAGAAACCTTATTGAGCACCAACAAATTATAACCTCAGCATTGACGCAATTGGAATTTATCATAACATCGGAAAGAGTCTATGTCAGAGCTTAAAAGCAAGTCCACACACTCAACTATCACTTAGTCCTTCATAATTGCTAACACTCACACAATACTTGTGGTTACGGAGCTTTAATCGGACACCGAGAAAAATAGGGGCTTATAGTTTTGCGCCACAACCTTTTACCTCAAGGGTAATGTCAACAATAATAATTCATGCTCCCCTGCATCCAATTAGATATATATATATATATATATATATATATATATATATATATATATATATATCATGTTCTTTCCAACATGCTCAGCTTGCCAAAGGATAAAATGATAAAGGAAAGGTGAAGATCACCGTGACTCTTGCATAAGGTAGAGGATAATAATAAAAGATAGGCCCTTCGCAGAGGGAAGAAGAGGTTGTCATGTGCGTTTAGGGTTGATGCACAAAATCTTAATGCAAAATAACGTCACTTTATATTGCCCCTTGTATGTGGACCTTTATTATGCAGTCCGTCCCTTTTATTACGTCCACAACAAGTTCGTACAAAGTTTATTTTCTCCGCACTAGTAAGTCATGCATATTTATAGAGCAATTTTTATTGCTTGTACCGATGACAAATTACTTGAAGGATCTTACTCAATCCATAGGTAGATATGGTGGACTCTCATGGCAAGACTGGTTTAAGGGTATTTGGAAGCACAAGCAGTATTTCTACTTGGAGCTGAGAATTTGGCTAGCATGAGGGGGAAAGGCAAGCTCAACACGTTAGAGGATCCATGACAACATACTTTATCTCAGATGTAAGAAAACATAACTCATTATGTTGTCTTTCTTGTCCAACCTCTACTCTTTAGCATGTCATATTTCAATGAGTGCTCCCAATCATAAAAGATGTCAATGATAATATATCTATATGTGAAACCTCTCTTTCCTTATTACTTCCTATTAATTCCAACGATGACCAAAGCTATATTTGCCAACTCCCAACAACTTTTAATCATCATACTCTTTCTATGTGAAGTCATTACTTTCAATAAGATCAATATGGACTCTTTGATTCTTTTTATTCTTTTTCTTCTATTCACCCAAGATCATGGCAAAAGAATCAAGCCCTTGACTCAACACTAATCTTCATTATATAGCTCACGGACTCGATTACAAAGAAGGATCATAAAGCAAAACTCAAAACTAGATCATTCCATGACTTTATTCTACTAAATCAAGATACTACTAATAGGATCAAACTAAGAAAAACGGTAAAGATATGAGTTGTGATGGTGATACGATACCAAAGCACCTCCCCCAAGCTTGGCAGTTGCCAAGGGGAGTGCCCATACCCATGTGATTATGTCTCTTTCTTTGTTGTTGGTGGTGGAGGCGTTGTTGATGATGGAGTTGTTGCATTTTTCTTCTCTAGCATGCGTGTGAGGCTACAATTTTCCTCCCTCAGATCCTCATTCTCGAGCTCAAGTTTCATTATCTTTTTGCATAGTGCTGCCTTGCTCTCCTGCAAAAAACGAGGTGGGATAGATTGGACCTTAGGGAGGCTAGACTTCTTGAACTCCACATGCATATCACCAGGTTGAGGTAGTGGATCGTCCTCTTCATCGGATCTTGTTTCCTCCTTCCTCTTTGGATCATAGTCTTCTTCTTCCTCCGTGGTCCAGCCGTAATGTTCTACATCCCCATATACTTTTGGGATTGCAATATAATCAGCCATGTAGCTCTCTCTCTCCGAATCTTGGGACGACATCTTGTTCTAAATGTGCAACAGGAACAACTCGAAACAAAAACAGGGGAGATTTGCGTGATACGGGAGTCAAAACCTTCGAGAGTATATATAATGAATTTTTATCGACCAAAATACGTATCGTGCAAGAAAACAGAGTCCGGAGGGCACATGAGGAGCTCACGAGGTAGGGGGCGCGCCCTCCACCCTCGTGGAGGCCTCGTGTCCTTCCCAGACTGCCACTTATTTTTCTATTTTTCTCAATATTCCAAAACAGATAAATATTGCCTAAAAATTGTTTTGGAGTCGGTTTACTTACCGTACCACATACCTATTCCTTTTCGGAGTCTGGAATGGTCTGGAAGGTGTCCCTTATGTAATCCTCCGGGGTTACGGTTTTAATAATATTGGTTTCAACATTTATGGGATTACCTGAGATATAGTGTTTGATCCTTTGACCGTTTACCACCTTCGGATTCGTGCCTTCGAAATTGTTGATTTTTATGGCACCGGAACAATACACTTCCTCGATAACGTCGGGACCTTCCCATTTAGAGAGAAGTTTTCCTACAAAACATCTTAAACGAGAGTTGTATAGCAATACATAATCACCTACATTAAACTCACGCTTTTGTATCCTTTTGTCATGCCATATTTTAACTTTTTCTTTAAACAACTTGGTATTTTCATAAGCTTGGGTTCTCCATTCATCAAGTGAGCTAATATCAAATAACCTCTTCTCACTGGCAAGTTTGAAATCATAGTTGAGCTCTTTAATAGCCCAATATGCCTTATGTTCTAGTTCGAGAGGTAAGTGACATGCTTTTCCATAAACCATCTTGTATGGAGACATACCCATAGGATTTTTGTATGCAGTTCTATAGGCCCATAATGCATCACCAAGTTTCTTGGATCAATCCTTTCTAGACCTATTAACAGTCTTTTGCAAAATTAATTTGAGCTCTCTATTGCTCAATTCTACTTGCCCACTAGACTGCGGGTGATATGGAGATGCAATTCTATGATTAACGTCATATTTAGCAAGCATCTTACGGAAAGCACCATGAATAAAGTGTGAACCACCATCAGTCATTAAATATATAGGGACTCCAAACCTCGGAAAAATAACTTCTTTAAGCATTTTAATAGAAGTGTTATGATCATCACTACTAGTTGGAATAGCTTCTACCCACTTAGTAACGTAATCAACAGCAACTAAAATATGTGTATATACATTAGAGGCAGGAAAAGGTCCCATATAATCAAAGCCCCAAACATCAAATGGTTCAATAACAAGTGCATAATTCATAGGCATTTCTTGACGTCTACTAATATTACCAATTCTTTGACATTCATCGCAAGACAAAACAAACTTACGGGCATCCTTGAAGAGAGTAGGCCAATAAAAACTAGATTGCAATACCTTATGTGCAGTTCTGTCTCCAGCGTGGTGTCCTCCATAAGCTTTGGAGTGACACTTGCGTAGGATCTGTTCATGTTCATGCTTAGGTACACAATGTCTAATAACACCATCTACTCCTTCTTTATAAAGATGTGGGTCATCCCAAAAGTAATGTCGCAAATCATAGAAAAACTTTTTCTTTTGTTGGTATGTGAAGCTAGGTGGTATAAATTTAGCAACAATATAATTATCATAATCAGCATACCATGGAGTGCTACGAGAAGTGCTTATGACATTTAATTGTTCATCAGGAAAGCTATCATCGATAGGTAGTGGGTCATCAAGAACATTCTCTAACCTAGATAAGTTGTCTGCAACGGGGTTCTCAGCTCCTTTTCTATCAATAATATGCAAATCAAATTCTTGTAGCAAGAGAACTCATCTAATAAGTCTAGGTTTTGCATCTTTCTTTTCCATAAGATATTTAATAGCAGCATGATCAGTGTGAATAGTTACTTTAGAACCAACAATATAGGGTCTGAATTTATCACAAGCAAATACAACTGCTAAAAGTTCCTTTTCGGTAGTAGCATAATTTCTTTGAGCATTGTCTAGAGTCTTACTAGCATAATGGATAACATTTAATTTCTTATCAACTCATTGCCCTAGAACAACACCTACAGCATAATCACTAGCATCACACATAATTTCAAAGGATAAATTCCAATCAGGTGGCTGGACAACACGTGTAGAGACTAATGCTTTCTTAAGTATTTCAAATGCTTCTACACAATCATCATCAAAGACAAATGGTACATCTTTTTGTAATAAATTAGTCAGAGGTCGAGAGATTTTTTAGAAGTCCTTAATGTACCTCCTATAAAATCCGGCATGACCAAGGAAACTTCTTATACCTTTGATGTCCTTGGGACATGGCATCTTTTCAATAGCATCAACCTTGGCTTTATCAACTTCAATACCTCTTTCAGAAACTTTGTGCCCCAAGACAATACCTTCATTAACCATAAAGTGGCACTTTTCCCAATTCAAGACAAGATTAGTTTCTTCACATCTCTGCAAAACTCGAGCAAGATTGCTCAAGCAATCATCAAAAGAGGAACCATAGACGGAAAAATAGTCCATGAAAACCTCACAAATCTTTTCGCAAAAGTCAGAGAATATAGCCATCATGCATCTTTGAAAGGTAGCAGGTGCATTACATAAACCGAAAGGCATACGTCTATAAGCAAAAGTACCAAAAGGGCATGTAAAAGTAGTCTTTGATTGATCTCTAGCCGACACAAGTATTTGAGAGAGACCAGAATAACCATCTAGAAAGCAATAATGTGTATGTTTGCATAATCTTTCTAGCATTTGATCAATAAAAGGTAAGGGGTAATGATCTTTCTTAGTAGCCTTATTTAATTTGCAGAAATCAATTACCATCCTATAACCTGTGATAATTCTTTGCGGAATCAATTCATCTTTATCATTAGGGACAACAGCAATACCTCCCTTCTTAGGGACACAATGGACAGGATTTACCCACTGACTATCAGCAACGGGATAAATTATACCAGCCTCCAGAAGCTTGAGTATTTCTTTTCTTACCACTTCTTTCATTTTAGGATTCAAACGTTGTTGAGGATCACGAAGTGGTTTGGCATCCGCTTCCAAATTTATTTTATGTTGACATAGAGTGGGACTGATGCCCTTAAGATCATCCAGAGTATATCCAATAGCGGCACGATGCTTCTTCAGAGTTTTCAATAATCTTTCTTCTTCATGCTCTGAGAGGTTAGCACTAATAATGACAGGATATATTTTCTTTTCATCAAGATAAGCATATTTAAGATTATCAGGCAACGGTTTGAGCTCAAACACGGGATCACCCTTGGGTGGAGGAGGATCCCCTAGGATTTCAACAGGCAAATTGTGTTGCAGAATAGGTTCCTGTTTAAAGAATACTTCTTCTATTTCCCTTCTTTCATTCATGAACATATCATTTTCATGGTCTAGCAAATAGTGTTCTAAAGGATCGCTAGGAGGTACGGCAATAGAAGCAAGACCAATAATTTCATCCTTACTAGGCAATTCTTCCTCACGATGTTGTTTACTAAATTTAGAGAAATTAAACTCATGAACCATATCATCCAAGCCAACAGTAAAAACATTCTTTTCGTAGTCTATCTTAGCATTAACAGTATTCAAGAAGGGTCTACCAAATATAATGGGACAAAAGCTGTCTTGTGGAGAACCAAGAACAAGAAAATCAGCGGGATATTTGGTTTTTCCACACAAGACTTCAACATCTCTAACAATTCCTATTGCAGATATAGTATCTCTATTGGCAAGTTTAATTGTAACATCAATATCTTCTAACTCAGCAGGTGCAATATCATGCATAATTTCTTCATACAAGGTAATAGGTATAACACTAGCACTGGCACCCATATCACATAAGCCATGATACCAATGATCTCCTATTTTAACAGAAATAACAGGCACGCCTACCACAGGTCTGTGTTTATCTCTACCACAAGGTTTAGCAATTCTGGCAGTTTCACCACAGAATTGAATAACATGCCCATCAATATTATCAGACAAGAGATCTTTAAGAATAGCAATATTGGGTTCTACTTTGACTTGCTCAGGAGGTGTATAAGTTCTAATATTGCTTTTATGAACAACAATTGAAGATTTAGCATGATCCTTCATTCTAACGGGGAAAGGTGGTTTCTCAACATAAGAAGTGGGAACAATAGGATCATTATAAGTGACAATCTTTTCTTCAACTTTAATAGGTGCAGCTACTTTTACTTCTATGGGAGGATGATATTTAAACCACTTCTCCTTGGGGAGATCAACATAAGTAGCAAAAGATTCACAGAAAGAAGCTACTATCTCAGAGTCAAGTCCATATTTAGTGCTAAACTTACGGAAAATATCGGTATCCATAAAAGATTTAACACAATCAAACTTAGGTGTCATACCTAACTCCTTACCTTCGTCAAGGTCCCAATCTTCAGAGTTGCATTTAATTCTATCCAACAAATTCCGTCTAAATTCAATAGTCTTCATCATAAAAGAGCCAGCACAAGAAGTATCGAGTATGGTGCGATTGTTATCAGAAAGCCGAGCATAAAAACTTTGCATAATTACTTCTCTGGAGAGCTCATGATTGGGGCATGAATATAACATTGATTTAAGCCTCCCCCAAGCTTGAGAGATGCTTTCTCCTTCGCGAGGCCAAAAATTATATATATAATTGCGATCATGATGAACAAGATGCATAGGGTAATACTTTTGATGAAATTCCAATTTCAATCTTTTATAGTTCCATGATCTCATATCATCACATAGCCTATACCATGTCAATGCGTCTCCCTTCAAAGATAAAGGGAAGGCCTTCTTCTTAACAACATCATTGGGTATACCTGCAAGCTTAAATAGTCCACAAAATTCAACCACATAGCATAGATGTTCATCAGGATGCTTTGTTCCATCTCATGTAAAAGTGTTAGCTAGCAGTTTTTCCATCATACCCGAAGGAATCTCAAAAGGAGTTTCATTTTCAATAGGTTCAGTAGGTTCAGTGGGTTGAGGAGCAACTCTTTGCTCTACTGGACGGGGTGAAGATACCCCGAACAAGCCCCTCAGACAATTACTTTCCATAGTAACAAGTGACAGAAAAGTTCAGCACACTAAATAAAATTTTCCTTACCAAATTCCACCTACCAAGGGCGCTTCACTCCCCGGCAACTGCACCAGAAAAGAGTCTTGATGACCCACAAGTATAGGGGATCTATCATAGTCCTTTCGATAAGTAAGAGTGTCGAACCCAACGAGGATCAGAAGGAAATGATAAGCGGTTTTCAGCAAGGTATTCTCTGCAAGTACTGAAATAAGTGGTAACAGATAGTTTTGTGATAAGATAAATTGTAACGAGCAAAAAGTAACAAAAGTAAATAAAGTGCAGCAAGGTGGACCAATCCTTTTTGTAGCAAAGTACAAGCTTGGACAAACTCTTATAATAGGAAAAGCACTCCCGAGGACTCATGGGAATATCGTCAAGCTAGTTTTCATCACGCTCATATGATTCGCGTTCGGTACTTTGATAATTTGATATGTGGGTGGACCGGTGCTTGGGTGCTGTTCTTACTTGAACAAGCATCCCACTTATGATTAACCTCTATTGCGAGCATCCGCAACTACAACAAAATTATTAAGGTAAACCTAACCACAGCATGAAACATATGGATCCAAATCAGCCCCTTACGAAGCAACGCATAAACTAGCGTTTAAGCTTCTGTCACTCTAGCAACCCATCATCTACTTATTACTTCCCAATGCCTTCCTCTAGGCCCAATTAATGGTGAAGTGTTATGTAGTCGACGTTCACATAACACCACTAGAGGCTAGACAACATACATCTTATCAAAATATCGAACAAATACCAAATTCACATGACTACTAATAGCAAGACTTCTCCCTTGTCCTCAGGAACAAACGTAACTACTCACAAAGCACATTCATGTGCATAATCAGAGGGGTCATAATATGCATAAAGGATCTGAACATATGATCTTCTACCAAATAAACCAACTAGCATCAACTACAAGGAGTAATCAACACTACTAGCAACCTACTAGCACCAATCCCGGACTTGGAGACAAGAATTGGATACAAGAGATGAACTAGGGTTTGGAGATGAGATGGTGCTGGTGAAGATGTTGATGGAGATTGCCCTCTCCCGATGAGAGGAGCGTTGGTGATGACGATGGTGATGATTTCCCCCTCCCGAAGGGAAGTGTCCCCGGCAGAACAGCTCTGCCGGAGCCCTAGATTGGTTCCGCCAAGGTTCCGCCTCGTGGTGGCGGAGTCTCGTCCCGAAAGGTTGCCTTCTATTTTTTTCTCATCGAAATACTTCATATAGGAGAAGATGGGCGTCGGAGAGCCACCAGGGGGCCCACGAGGTAGTGGGGCGCGCCCCAGGGGGGTGGGGCGCCCCCACACCCTCGTGAGTAGGGTGTGGGCCCCCTGGCCTTCATCTTTGGCGAAAATTTTTCTTTATTTATTTTAAGATATTTCGTGGAGTTTCAGGACTTCTGGAGTTGTGCAGAATAGGCCTCTAATATTTGCTCCTTTTCCAACCCAGAATTCCAGCTGCCGGCATTCTCCCTCTTCATGTAAACCTTGTAAAATAAGAGAGGATAGCCATAAGTATTGTGACATAACGTGAAATAACAGCCCATAATGCAATAAATATGGATATAAAAGCATGATGCAAAATGGACGTATCAGGCATGCTTCGCAGCTAGTATAGAACTCAAGAACACCCAATATACACTCAAAGCAGGACTAGGGTTTTACACTGCTCAGTGGCCCGAACCTAGGTAAAAATCCCTCGTGCTGATCACTGGACTTGCTCTTTGTGCATTCCTGCTCCCCACCAACCGTAGAAAGGATCCTGGTGATCCCATAGGTGTCGTTCCCCCGGAGCCAGAGAAGCAAGATACCACCAGGAGAAAAGCCTCCCTTGCCGGGAAAACGGGCTTGGCAAGGACAGAGCCACCCCCGGAAGAGAGCGTCCTAGATGTCCCGGCACCGGCAGGGCCTGCCGGGACTCACGGAGGCGAGAAACACCTCATCAACCACTCCCCCACGACCCACGTCGTCAATCAGTGCGGTGTCAAGCCACAAAGTGATTAAGTGGCAGCCATTCGCCACATGGCAGCCTCTTTCTACAGGAAAACCTATAGATGATACCCGTCCCGCCACATGTCGAACAAGCAGGCGTGTAACTGGCAAAACAAGCCCGACAAGGCTTGCTGGGAGAGCGATGATGTGACATTGAGAGACACATTTAATGTTCTCTGTCAGCCTGCAGAGTTAGGTATGATAGCACTGCTTGCTATCTTATTAGTGCATAATGATTTATTTGCCATTGTGGTGACCCCTTAACCTATAAAAGGAGGCCCATGGCAACCGTAGAAGGGGTTAGCGAGGCTGGAAAGTTAGGCACCCATACGAGCGTAGCCACTATCGCCCCTGCCAGGCAAGTGTACTACACTCTACCACCATTCTTCCACCATCAATCTACCAAAGCAGGAGTAGGGTTTTATGCCTCGCGGTGGCCCGAACCTGGGTAAAATTGCTCGTGTGATCCCTGTTGTGCTGCCCCACGCTCCTCTGCTCTTCGTGCAACATGACATCCCCCCTGCCGAACCAGCAAGGGGCCCCTTGATCCCATAGGTGGTCGTGGTTTCCTACGACATCTTTGGTGCGGTAGGTAGGGGGATCACTTGCACGAACCTGAAAGCATGTGCAGCTCATCATCTCCATCGCCATCTTCATATTTGACGGTGCCTCGACCATGGAGACCAAGAAGAAGTCCGGTGTTTTGGCCCAACCATCCTCAAAGGCCCCGCCACCCCGCAGCTACCAATGCTATGGGAGGTGCGGAGGCGTGCGAGGATGTGTACGCCACTAGGGATGTGGTCGGAGCAGGCGGCACTGCCACCATTTCCCCAGCGGCCGAAGCAGGAGCAGGAGACACCAAGGGAGAGCGACATCAGCAATTCCCTGATGGCCATGGTCCACGAGGTATGGGTGGGGGGCTACTCTGTACACACCTCTTCCTCTCGCCGACGCGCAAAACCGCTGTGATGGCGCTCTGTCTGGGGCGAACCGCCGCCCTCGGCCGCCCCTGTCACGGGAGTGACCGCTGTGCATGCACCTTCCCCTGGGTGAGTCTACCAAGCCACTGCGTCCGACGAAGCCGCTGGTCCTCAAGCGCCTTTGCCGTGCCACCACATATCTAGGTGGCCACCCCGCAACAGTGGAGGTGCAGTACTGTCACTACTGGCAACGTTAGAAGCCGAGCGATGGTACGATCCAAGTCGTCATCACCCATGCCGAGCATGGCTACGGAGGCCATGGTGCGTGCTCAGCTGCTACTCAGGTTCCTGCTAGCAGCTGAGTAGATGGACGAGTGGTGTGCCACCATCCAGAGCCTGCTCGGTTTCGCCGTGGCTGGGGGATCACAGCGAGCTGGCCGGCCACGGCCTCCCCAAGCGACGACAATGGCTTGTGTTGCTGGTCGAATGGAAGGGGCCACCCCCATGGTGCAGTCCCCGCCACAGCCACTAGCGCGAGCTCGACAACATCAAGAACTTGATGACGTCTCCATGGCTTTTTCTGACCCTCGAGCGCGTCCAGATCGACAACAAGCCCCGGAGGACAGGTGGGGGGAAGACGCGTGCGTTATTGTTGAGCAACGCCGTGACGACCGCCGCCGAACCAATGGGTGCAACGGTCCTGACGTCGACAAGCCCGTGCTCGATATCGGCAGGTGCCTACCTTTCGAGGTTGGGTGCCTTGCCTTTACTCGTGAGCTGCGCAAGTCCGTTGGCCGTCCAAGCTGGGAGTATGATGGGAGGCTGAACCCAGCATAGTTTCTGAGCATCTACACCATTGCCGTCCAAGCTGCCGGGGGAAGAGATGAGAAGGTATTCGCCAACTACTTTCCTTTGGCTCTCAAATCCAATGTGAGGTCTTGGTTGATGCATCTGCCGGAGAACTCCATTTTGTCATGGGCTGACCTTTGCCATGAGTTCATTGGCGCCTTCACTGGCGGCCATCAAGAACCAGGCTGACCCAGCGATTTGCAGCTTCTCCAGCAAAAAGAAGGAGAGACACAAGAACATCCGAAGCATCCCAAACGTCCATAGGAACATCCCAAACATCCATCCGGCAGCTCTGATAGCTGCCTTCCAGTCCAATGTGCCCAACCGCAGGATTCATTCCTAGATGGATGTGCGGTTGCCCAAGACTATGAAGCAGCTTTACACCCTAGTGGACAAGTGTGCTCGGATGGAGGAAGGAATGAAGTTACCCGGAGAGGAGGACTGCATCAACATTCATTTAGAAGATGATGATGAATCCACCAGTTAGAAGAAGAGCAAGAAGCACAACAAGAGGCACAAGGATAAGGCAGTGATGACTGTTGAAGGATCGGGTGCGCCTAGTACCGGCAAGACTGCCAATGCTGAAGTCCCCGGCAAGGAAACTGCCGTGTGCGCTGACTGCTGGGAAGTAGCAGCTGCCGAGAAGGCCGGGAAAGACGATGGGCCATATTGCAAGATCCATGGGACCAAGGGCCACGACCTTCAAGAGTGTTATCAGGTTGAGCAGCTTGTCAAGAGGCAAAGAGCTGAGTACGAGAAGCATGACAAGGAAAAGAGTCAGAATATTGTTGGCAGTAAGGGTCGAGGCGGTGAAGCAAATTGCCACGGAAAACCTTTTCAGAACAAAGGATAACCAACCAAAGGTCAAGAAAAGGAAGTTTGTGATGATGAGAGTGATGGAGGGGATGAAGAGGAAACCAGTGAGCAAGAGGTTCAGAAGGCCACTGATGCCCTATGCATTGATGGGGGTGCATCCTTGCACACCTCTCACTGCCAACTCAAACGGTGGGCGCGTGAGGTTAATGCCGTGGAACCAACACCAGAGGCCCGAAAATCACTCAAATGGTCACGCACGCCCCTCATCTTTCACAAAGAGGATCATCCTGAGCGTACCACAGCGGTAGGGTATTTTCCATTGTTGGTCTCTCCAACAATTCACAATCTCAAGGTCACTAAGATTTTGGTGGATGGCGGGGCCTGGTTGAATCTGATTTCCCCAAAGGTCATCATCAGGCTTCAGATAGCAGAAGAAGAGTCAAAGGTCACCGACACATTTCAAGGAGTTAATCCCGGCAGGAGTCATCCTAGGGGAAAGATCATGTTGCGTGTGATGTTTGGAGGGGAGTTGAACTATCGGGACGAAAGGATTATGTTTGATGTGGTCGACCTCCCCTTGCTGTACAATGTGATCCTTGGACGACCAGCCCTAGCCAAATCATGGCGGCATCCCACTATGCCTACAACACTTTGAAGATGCCTGGGCCACTTGTAATAGTCTCCATCACATCGGATGAGAAGGACGCAATCATTTGTGTGGACAAGATGTACCGAGACGCAGTCGCGGCAGAGGCAACGGCAGCAGCAGTTCCCGCCAGGAAAAGCAGAGGAGAGAAAAAGGATAGCAAGGACTCTGGCAAATAATCTGGGAAGCGTACCTCTTCGGAGTGTGTTGCACCTATTGATGATTTGCCAGAGAGTTACAACAACAAAAGGACCAAGGTTCCTGCTCCACAAGTGAAGAAGGTCCCGACAGGGCTGGCTGGTGTTGATGGTACCTTTACCATCAACGCCGGCCTCGATGACAAATAGGAAAGCGCACTCGTTGCCTTCCTGCGGGCGAATATCGATGTGTTTGCCTGGCAACCATCTGATATCCCCGGTGTTCCCAGGGAGGTAATCAAGTACCACTTTGTTGTCTGCCCACACGCCAGACCTGTCAAGCAGAAAGTCCGAAAGTAGGCCTTGCAGAGGCAGTGATTTATTGCAGAAGAGATCAAGAAGCTTGAAACAGCTGGTTTGGTCAGAGGAGTGCTACATCACACTTGCCTAGCGAATTCAGTAGTAGTCCGGAAGGCCAATGGGAAATGTAGGCTTTGCATAGATTTCACATATCGCAAGAAGGCTTGCCCATAGGACCTGATCTTCATGTCCAAGGAAGACAAGAGAAGACCTCCTTCATCACCCCATGTGGTACGTATTATTTTATCCGCATGCCATTCGGATTAAAGAGTGTCGGGTCTACTTTTGTAACGGTAGTCTAGATTGGTTTCGAGCCATGGCTGCATAGAAACATTGAAGCTTATATGGATGACATTGTGGTCAAAACCAAGGACAGGGCAAATCTTATCAAGGATTTGGACGAGACATTTGGAAATCTGTGTAAGATCAACTTGAAGCTCAACCCATGGAAGTGTGTGTTTGGCGTTCCCTTCGACAAGCTACTTGGGTTCTTCGTGTCCCATCGGTGGATCGAAGCCAATCCTGACAAGATAAAAGCAATCGAGCAGATCCAAGTGCCAAGGATGGTTAAGGATGTGAGAGGTTTGACAGGGTGCATTACCGCGCTAAGCAGATTCATTTCCAAGTCTGGCGAGCGTGTCCTGCCGTTCTTCAAAATCTTGAAGAAGGCAGGACCCATGAAGTGGACCCCAGAAGCTGATGCGGCCCTACAAGAGTTGAAGGCCTACTTATCTTCTATGCCCACCTTGGTGGCTCCCAAACCATAAGGGTCGTTGCTGCTATACTTAGCGGCAACCAACCAAGTGGCCAGTGCAGCCTTGGTGGCATAGCGGGAAGTGGATGAGGCAGGCAGTGAGCAAGGACCGGCAGAGTCAGATAAGGATTAGATCAGAAGTGAGGACGACAGCGACGGCAACCCCAAGGACACGACAAGGAGGAAAGTTGTGCATCGCCCAGTGTACTTTGTCAGTTCCTTGTTACAAGGATCTCGATCGAGGTACTATGGCATGCAACAATTGATCTTTGGTCTCATCATGGCCTCAAGGAAACTGCGCCACTACTTCCAAGCCCATGAGATTACGGTTGTCACCCACTTCCCGTTGCAAAGGATACTCCAAAACCCTGAGGCTACTGGTAGAATAGTGGAGTGGGCTTTGGAGTTATCTAGTTTTGGTCTGAAGTTTGAGAGCACATCAACAATTCAGAACATGGCGTTGGAAGAGTTTATTGCAGAATGGACGCCGACACCTGATGAGGAAGTGACAGAAACAGTTATCACCGGCAAGGAAGCGCCCCAAGAATGGATTATGTATTTTGATGGCGCCTTTTCCATACAAGGTGCAGGGGCTGGTGTGCTTCTTGTTGCACCCTCATCGGAGAACTTGAAGTATGTCGTCCAGATGCATTTTACCCGGGAAGAGGCAACCAACAATACAACAAAGTATGAACGGCTCCTTGCCAGGCTCAGGTTTGCCGCAAAATTGGGAATCAAGAAACTGATCATTCGAGGAGATTCACAGCTTGTGGTGAGACAAGTCAACAAGGATTACCAAAGTCCATTGATGGAGGCATACGTTGAGGAAGTGAGAATATTGGAGGAGGGCTTTGATGAATTGCAAATAGAGCACGTACCCCATGCAGAAAACAACATAGCTGATCATATGTCAAAGTGTGCTGCGCAAAAGCTTCCTGTGAAACCAGGAACTTTTGTTCTCCATCTTACTCAGCCCTCCGTATCCCCAGCAACAATGGCCCGGAAGAGGAGAAAGTTGGACTCCAGTAAGCCTCTCCCGGTAGAGCCTCGTGCTTCTGTTAGGGACCCTGCTAGAAACTCACAACTTCCCGGCCGGCACCCACCCGCCGGGACCACGGTCCTGCGGACGAGGACTGTGCTCCCACAGTTGAGGAGGTGCCGCTAGTCCTCGTTGCCGAGCCCCAGGCTCCAACTTGGGCAAGGCACATAGTCCACTTTCTCCAAATCGGAGAACTCCCCAATGACCAATATGAGGCTGAAAGAGTAGCCCAAAGGGCCTGTATGTACCAGTTTCGATGACACTCTATACAGAAGGAGGTCCAACAGTGTGAAATTGAAGTGCATTTGCCGGGAAGAAGGAAAGGAACTGCTGGCTGATATACATAGAGGCATGTGCGACTCCCACATTGGATCAAGGGCATTAGTTGGGAAAGCATTCCGTCAAGGATTCTATTGGCCCAGAGCCCTCCAAGATGCGGTCAAGCTTGTCATGAAATGTGAAGCCTACCAGTTCCATTCCAAGAAAATCCACCTGCCTGCCCAAGCTCTTCAGACAATCCCTTTATCATGGCCATTTTCAGTCTAGGGGCTTGATATCCTCGGCCCTTTTCCCCGAGCAATTGGGGGCTTTGATTTCTTGTTCATGGTCGTCGACAAGTTTACAAAGTGGCCAGAAGTGACTCCCGTGAGAAAGGTGACTGCTTAGTCAGCTATCAGTTCTTGAAAGAACTGGTGTGTCATTTTGGAGTTCCGGCAAGGATCATTACTGATAATGGCACCCTGTCACGAGCCGCGCCTTCACACAATATGTTCGCACCCTCAGAAGCAAGGTCTCATTTGCCTCTATCGCACACTCCAGAAGCAATGGACAAGCTGAGAGGACGAACACTGAAGTGTTGTGGGGCCTCAAATCAACAACCTTTGATGCACTGCGAAAGCACGATAGGCGGTGGATCGATGAGCTGCCGTAGTTCTCTGGTCCCTCAGAACAACACCAAATCGAGCTACCGGACAGAATCCCTTTTCCCTAGTCTATGCGGCGGAAGCAGTTATCCCCATGGAACTCATTTACGGGTATCCTCAGGTGTTGCCTACGACGAAGTAGCGCAAGATCAACACTAGCGTGATGACGCGGTGCTACTCGAGGAGAACCGTCCCTGGGCTACTACGCCTGCTGCAAGCTATCAGCAAGCCGTGCGTCGCTATCATAGCTACAGGGTTCATGCCCGGTGTTTTGAGGAAGGCGACCTTGTCCTTAGGCGCGTTCAGTCGGCCAAGGGTACAAACAAGTTGACGCCAAAGTGGGAAGGCCCTTACTGGGTAGTACGAGTCACCATTCCCGGCGCAGTCCGTCTGGAGACCGGAGATGGCATTAGATTGCAAAACTCATGGAATATTGGGCATCTCCGCAAGTTCTACCCGTAAGGTGCGGCTGTTGGGCCGTGCCTGGCTGCCACCCATTTGTACAGGCCTTGCCTCAGCAGCATGTAAGCCCTTGTACAAAGCCAGGGAGATGACCCTGTGCTCCAGAGAAATAAACGAAGTGCTGGGGGGCCCCGACCAAGTTGCATGCATGCATGAGCATTCCAAGAGCACTTGCATAAGCATTTCATGAGCATGTGCATATGCATATAGATAGGATCGCATTTTGCATCATTCTCATCTGCATAAAGTTGCAGGTTCCTACCATGAACTTGGCTTCTACAAGGAGTTCAGAAGATGGACCAACACTACGATCCCCGGCAAGCCCAAAAAATAAGTTCTACCTCTTGTCCATAAGTGTCATGTATGCTAAAACTTGTGCATGACAAAGCTCCGCCACTCCTCGAAGCTGAGGTGCTCCCACCTTTGGCTCGAACATTGCTTTAGCCTAGGTGGTCATAGTGGCCTTTGCTGAGAAAGGGTTGGAGGGGGGCCGGTCCCTTTATTTTTTGCCCGGAAGACTCCGGTCCCCCAGTAACAAAATAGAAAAGGCTACCGGCAGGGCCTGCTGGGGAAGACTCATTTATTTAACTAAAGAGGCCTCCCACCTCTGCATGGACGTACACATGGATGAGTTCCCAGCAAGGCTCATCTTTTTCATTAACATGATGATTATACAAGTACAAGCCTTA
The DNA here is from genome assembly GCF_002162155.2 of Triticum dicoccoides. Lineage (NCBI taxonomy): Eukaryota > Viridiplantae > Streptophyta > Magnoliopsida > Poales > Poaceae > Triticum > Triticum dicoccoides. The sequence continues at coordinate 184,063,690 of NC_041389.1, forward strand.
CAGAACACATACGTGGACTCGAGAGATTACATTATTTGAATTAAAGTTTGGCAAATGCCTACAAGTTTAAGATTAAGAAAAGATAAGTGCCCTGTGATGCCTTTGCCCCTGTCCATCTCCTTCTGCAAGAAGTCGAGGAGGCCTATGGCGGACCCGGCTGGGATTCAGCGCCTCCTCAGGATCAGGATAGCGCCGCTTCTCGGCAAGGAGGAAGAAACCGGAGGGCAGGCGCGGGCGGTGACACTACCGGTGTCACATCCCTAGTTCTGGTATGACCTAGACTAGCTAGTCATTTGTGCATCATGTTTAAATTCCATTTAAGTTTGAAATGAGGATTTGTGAAACCCTCAGAACCATTTTTTTTGGAAATGACCCAAATAAAAATTGCTCCAAAAAGGTCCAAGAAAATGCTCATGTTGCCCTCTGAAAATACTGGACAGAGATAAAAATCAAACCAATATTTTTGGGAGCTCATAAGTATTTATTTTGGGCATTTGGAATTAATGCATAATTATTTGCATTGGATATATAAATGTTATATATATTTTATATGTCCAAAAAAATTTTGCCATTGTTGAGGAGCTCTGGAATAATACCACTAGCTCCTACAAAAAATTGGCATAAGAAAATAAAATAATTTAGTATTTTTTTGTTAAATCAAGCAAATGTCAGAAAATAGAAAAGAGAAACAAAATGGGAAAAAAACCTACCTGTGCTTACCTGTGCAGCCACCTGGCGGCCCAAGTGGCCAGCCCAGCAGCAGCCCAGCCCACTGGCGCCTCTATCGTCTTCCTCCCCCTCGCCCCAAGCAGCTGCGTGGCCGGCATGCTGCAGTCGCGCCACGGCCTCCTGCCTGCCTGTCCTCCCCTCCGTCGCCCTGGATGCCCCGCACGTCGCCACGCGCCCCCCCGGACCCTCTCACTCTCCCCAGTCCTCTCCTCTCCTCTCCCTCGCTCTCTCTCTCGCGCGCCCGAGAATCGCCTTCGCCGCCACTCGCCGTTGCCGCGGCCACCGGCCACCTCTCGCCCTGCCGCTGAGCACAGAAGAACCGCCGCGCCTCCCTCTCCCTCCTCGTCGAGCCACGCAGCTCCGGACGGCCTCCATCGTCATCACCGTCGCCATATTCGCCTCCGGCCGGCGAAGATCGTCCCCGCTGTTCCGCTCGCGTCCGGCCTCCCCCGAGCTCGCCGAAGGCTCCATCAGAACCGTAGTGAGCTCCTGCCACGTCCCCCTCTCTCCGCTTAGCTGTTAGCACGCCGTAGCTCCTTCCCCCATCACGGCCGAAGCCTCTCGCTGCCGTCCATGTCGCCGCCGTCGCCCTGGCCACCGCAGCCCGCAACCGAGCACATCACCATGCTCCTGGTGCCACGAGGGTGCCGCAGAGCCCCTCGGATGGCCTCCCCGTGCCCCACAGCTCGCTCCCGCTCGAAGCCCGAGCTCCGGCCGCCGCCGTAAGCCTCGCTCCGGCGAGCTCCGCCGCTCCCGCAGCCTCCCGGCTGCTCCCCTGGATGCGGACGAGCCAGGGCTACGCCTTGGTGGTCTCCGCGGGCCATTTGGATGCCGGAGATGCGATCCCGAGCCCCTCCGCCGTGTTCGGCCTCGCCGGCGGTTAAACGTCGGTGGGGTTTGACCCTTTGACCTCGCCGGCCCGTCAGGTGGGCCCCGTGGGTCAGGTGATTAGCTTAAGGCTAATCAGCACTAACTAACCCCCCTGACACTGACCAGTGGGCCCAGTGCCACTAATTCTTTAATTAAGATTAAACTAACCCCCTGTTTAACCCGTGTCACTAACGTGTGGACCCCACATGTCAGGTTTGACCAGTCAGCGCTGTTGACTTGCTGACGCAAGCATGACGCAGTGCTGATGCAATTATTTATTTTCTGGATTAAAAATAATCAGGAAAATCCAGAAAATGATTCAAACTTCAAAAATTCATAGTAATTCAACCGTAGCTCAGATTGAAATAATTTATATATGAAAAATTATCAGAAAAATGCAATCTATCCATCTGTACTAGTTTCATGCATGACAAACCAACTTATACCTATTGTATAAGTGAAACACTAAAATGGCTTATATAAAGAGCTTATTTTCGAGATGCATTTGAATCTTTGGTTCAAATGGATTTCATCCAAATAAAAGCTAGTTGCACTAGCTCAAACAACATCACATATTCATGCCATGTTCATGCATCATATTGTTGCATATGATTGTTTATTGATTGTCGGCACTGTTCCTTCTCGATAGGTCCTGCTCCAGAGTCCATTCCAGAGTACCTGTCTGTGAAGCAGTGCCTTCCTTGTTGATCTACTAGGCAAGCAAACCCCCTTGTTCATTCCAATACAATCCTTTTCTCTCGCTCGTGCTCTCAGTTATTGCATTAGGACAACAATGATTTATCTGCTACTTTGTGCTGCGGTAGTTGAACCCATTCCTCTGCATGACCTGTCATTGCCACAGTAAATAGTTGAAACCCATTAGCATGTGTAGCAGTTGATTGAGCCATGTGGTGTTCCTACCATGCCATGCCTGCTATTGCTTAGAGTTGTGTCAGGTCTGATTCATTGGGAATGAATTGGAGTACAATGCTCTATGTTCTGATGCTGAGAGTGAACGTGTGAACACGATTTGGTAAAGGTAGCCGTGAGAGGCCATGTAGGAGTACATGGTGGGTTGTCTCACTGGAACCATCCTTAAGCACTGAGTTCTGTGTATGTTGTCCAATGACTAGCTACTACCACACATTGGAATGCTTAAGTGCCCCTCTCGACTTATTAACCAACTTGATCTCTGTCCAGGAGTTGCAACTAGTTTCTGGTGTTTGTAGGTAGTGTTAGTAGTCTACCAAGTCGCACTCGGCCAGGTGGGCTTGGGACAGACTAGGCACAAGTGGGACGTTGTACCAAGCGTAGATCCATCCGGCGAGGTGGACTTGGGAACCCTGCACACATCGTTTGGGGCCGTGAGCGACACCCCGACCGGATCTCCTTGTGGATGAAACCCGAATAGGCGATAAACCTGGACTAGAGTCTTGTGTGGTTAGTCAGGTCGTGGCTGACACCCTCGCCAGGCTTCCGCTTGAAGGTTGCTGAGATACATGACGTGTACATGGCGATAAGTGGCGAGAGCATGTGTGAAGAAGTACACCCCCGCAGGGTTAACATGATCTATTCAAATAGCCGGGTCCGCGGTTATGGACTTCTTGGATGCTTACATGGTACATAGACAACTTGAAGTGGATACTATAAAATGATCAAGACAAGTGTGAGTGCTATGGACGGCCTTCTCGTAAGGAGACGGGGATGAATCCATAGTAGTGTATTGTGTGGTGATTAGTGGACTCATGTGCGCCATATCACCTCAAAGAAGTTCTGGTAGTCGTAGAACAGGATAGCCACAGAGTCAAAGCTGGCTTGCTGCAACTAAACCCCACATTACCTTCTTGATACAAATGCATGTATGATAGGATCTGATGTAAGTCTTGCTGAGTACCTTTGTACTCATGTTGCTTTATTTATGTTTTTGCAGCGGAGACTTCGGTCTTACTAGTGTTCTTGTGGACTTCGACAAGTAGCTTGTACCTCAGCTACGATCTTGATCGGATGTTCTAGATAGTCTGGCTCTTCAGACTTTTTCATTTGTAGATGTCTGTACTTAGACATGTAATGCTTACGCTTGTTGCTTGTTTGCTCTGAATGTTGGGTCATGTGACCCCTGTTTGTAATAATGCTATGATGGCTCATCTGAGCCTTTATCTATATGAGTTGTTGCGTTATGCTGTGATGCCATGTTGTACAGCACATACTTGCATGTTATGCGTACGTGTAATGTGTATTGCTATGTGTGGGATCTGACTATGTAGTTGTTTATCCTTAGTAGCCTCTCTTACCGGGAAATGTCTCCTAGTGCTTCCACTGAACCCTGGTAGCTTGCTACTGCTCCGGAACACTTAGGCTGGCCGGCATGTGTCCTTCTTCATTCCTGTGTCTGTCCCTTCGAGGAAATGTCACGCGGTGTCTACCGGAGTCCTATTAGCCTGCTACAGCCCAGTTTACCGGAGTCCTGCTAGCCCAGTTGCTACAGCCCGGATTCACTCGCTGATGACCGACACGTCCGTTGTTGGGTCATGTATGCCTGTCCCTGTAAGCTAGTGCCACTTTGGGTTCACGACTAGCCATGTCTGCCCAAGTTCTTTGTCAAATGGATGCTAGCGACACTGTCATATACGTGTGCCAAAAGGTGCAAACGGTCCCGGGCATGGTAAGGCGACACCTGCGGGAATACCGTGCGTGAGGCCGCAAAGTGATATGAGGTGTTACATGCTAGATCAATGTGACTTAGAATCGGGGTCGTGACAGCTTTGGTATCAGAGCCTGACTGCCTATAGGATTACCAAGCCAAACTGGTCAAAGTTGAGTCTAGAAATTCTTTAGTTATGTAAGGGAATTGATTATGGGAAGGAACGTAAGGCTCATTTTACTCCTTTACCTCATGGCCTTCTGATCTGAGTCATCCTATCTTTCCAACGGGGTTAAGGAACTAGGCTTTCTCTTCCGTCTATCAGGATCACGTGTTACTACTCCGTAGTCCCATAGGATTGGTTGGTCAGAGTCGTATTCCAGTTTCGAGTACTTCCAGTGTAGCCTGTTTAGTACTATCCCAGAACCTTGAGTGATGATGTTGAGTATGTTACTACCCCATTTTAGCAGGATGTCTCATACTGAGCATTTTACTGCCGTTATGCTGCCGGAATTGCCCTAGCAGTTCAAGAGATACTAATTCCTTCGTCCTACATTCTACAGTCTATAGTAGATGCTGATCCGTCCTTGGTTTCGTTTCTCAGGATGTCATCAGTTAAGCGAAGTTCTGTTGCTCGTAGCCAGAACCACGGAGATGGTAGGGATGAGGATCCTCCCGACCAGCCTTCGTTGGCAGAGTTCTTGTTAGAGATGGAGAGGAACAAGCGCGAGTCTAACCGCTTGTTGGCACGTATCGAGGAGAACACTGCACATCAGTTCAAAGGGTCTGCAACCATTCATGACTTCATTCGCTTGCACCCACCTACTTTCCATCATTCCATCGAGCCACTCGATGCAGATGACTGGCTCCGTAGCATCTCCCAAAAGCTACGTTCCGCGAACGTAGCTGAAGATGACAAGGTCCCCTATGCCACATACCACCTGGAAGGTCCTGCTAGTCTTTGGTGGCAGAACTATGAGGCTATTCTTCCAGCTGGCCAGACTCCTACCTGGAGGGATTTCATTGAGGCTTTTCGCGAGCATCACATTCCCCAGGCCCTCATCGATCGCAAGAGAGAAGAGTTCTATAGTTTCACCCAGAGTAAGATGGCTGTTGATGCTTACAGCAGAGATTTCAAGAACCTTGCCCGCTATGCTTCAGAAGAGGTGTCCACGGACGCCAAGAAGCAGGCTAGGTTCCGGAAGGGTCTCAACCCCAAGTTGCGTCGTGATCTCCACCTGCATCATTGTGATACATTCCAAGCTCTTGTGAACAAGGCCATTAATGCAGAGACAGCTCAGCTCACTTACGGGGAGTCTCGTAAGCACACCCGTGATTTGGGATCTTCCTCCGGTTCTAGTTCTCAAAAGCGCCGGATTTGGGTTTCGAACTCCGCTCTTCCACCCAGATATGTACCGTGGCCATCTTATGTGGCACCCCATCCAGTTCAGCAGTATGCTCCACCCAGGCCTATTGGTGGACTGCCTGCCAATGCGGGTCCACGTCCGACCTCCAAGATTTGTTACAAGTGCGGAGAGCCAGGCCACATTGCCCATATTTGCACTCAGACCAGAGTTGCTCCACCCCATCCCGAGAAGTCTGTTGGCCGTGGTAAGCCATCACGCAAGATGATTAGTGCTAAGTCAGCTCACCCTAAACATGGGCGTGTGCATCACGTCTCAGCTAAAGACGCTCATGATGATCCAAATGTCATTCTGGGTACACTCCTTGTCAACTGTCATCCAGCATCGGTTCTGTTCGATACTGGAGCGTCTCATTCCTTCATTTCTGAAAGCTATGCCCGCTTGCACGACATGTCATTTTGTGATATGCCCTCCCCGCTACTTATTCAAACTCCTGGATCCAAATGGCAAACCTCTAGGATAAGTTATGGCAATGAAATCCATGTTGACAGACTTGTATTCCTTGCTTCCTTGATATCTCTCAAGTCTTCGGATATTAACATGATCTTGGGTATGGACTGGATGACAGCTCATCATGCCAAGATTGATTGTTTCACCAGGTCTGTTCAGCTTACACATCCATCTGGCAAGATAGTCATTGTCTCCACTAGAGTTGCAAAGCGCCAACTCTATTCTCTTAATGCCAGCCCTCTTCCAGACCTTGAAGATATCCCGGTAGTCCGTGACTTTCCGGATGTATTTCCAGAGGAACTGCCAAGTGTTCCACCTGACAGAGATGTAGAGTTCGTCACAGATCTTATCCCAGGAACTGCTCCAATTTCTAGGAGACCTTACAAAATGGCACCCTTAGAACTAGCCGAGCTTAAGAAACAACTTGATGAGTCCTTGCAAAAGGGTTTCATCCATCCTAGTTCTTCGCCTTGGGCTTGCCCCGTCCTCTTCGTCAAGAAGAAGGATGGTACGGACCGGATGGTTGTAGATTATTGTCCCGTTAATTTGGTCACGATAAAGAACAAATATCCGCTCCCCAGGATCAACGACCTGTATGATCAGCTCGCTGGATCCTCAGTCTTCTCCAAGATGGATTTGAGGTTAGGCTACCACCAAATCCAAATCAGAAACGGGGACATCCCCAAAATAGCCTTTGTTACTCGTTATGGTCAGTACGAGTACACCGTCATGTCTTTTGGTCTAACCAACACCCCAGCCACTTTCTCCCGCTTGATGAACTCGATCTTCATGGAGTACTTAGATAAGTTCGTCGTGGTTTACGTCGATGATATTCTTATTTACTCAAAAAATGCGGAAGAGCATGCCGAACATCTTAGACTTGTGCTAGAAAAACTCGGAGAGCACCGCCTTTATGCCAAGTTCTCCAAGTGTGAATTTTTGTTGCCAGAAGTGACCTACCTAGGCCACGTAATCTCTCGTAAGGGCATTGCTGTCAATCCCGAGAGAGTTAAGGCCGTTCTTGATTGGACTCCACCTGAAACAGTTAAACAAGTTAGGAGTTTCCTTGGTCTAGCCAGCTATTGTCGCCGCTTTGTTGAAAACTTCTCTAAAGTGGCCAAACCCCTCACGGAACTTCTCAAGAAAGATAAAAAGTTTGAGTGGTCCCCACAGTGTGAGTACAGTTTTCAGGAACTGAAAAGACGCCTGACTTCTGCTCCCATACTTGTGCCACCGGATTTCACTAAGGACTTTATTATCTATTGCGACGCCTCACGAAAGGGACTAGGTTGCATTGTTATGCAGGATCGTCATGTGATTGCCTATGCATCTCGAGAGTTGCATCCACATGAGGAGAATTATCCTACACATGATCTAGAGCTTGCAGCCGTAGTCTATGCACTCAAGACCTGGCGACATTACCTTCTTGGTAAACGTTGCGAGATTTACACCGATCACCAGAGTCTCAAGTATATCTTCACCCAACCAGATTTGAACCTTAGGCAAAGATGTTTGTTGGAGTTGATCTCAGATTATGATCTAGGGATTACCTACACCCCAGACAAAGCTAATGTCATGGCTGATGCGCTAAGTCGTAAATCCTATTGCAACAATCTCATGTTGCAGCAGGGCCAACCACTTCTCCATGAGGAATTTTGTAAGCTTAACCTTCACATTGCTCCTCACGGATTCCTTTCTACCTTGGTGGCGAAACCTACCCTCGAGGATCATCTCATTACTGACCAGAAGTTTGATAGGGGTGTTATCCGCATCAAGAGAAACATTAAGAAGGGAGTTGGTGGATGTTTCTCTATGGATGATCGTGGTGTCGTTTTCTTTGAGAATCGCTTGGTGGCTCCCAAGAATCAACATCTGCGACAATTGATTCTTAAGGAGGCGCGTGAATCCCCTCTCACGATTCATCCCGGTAGTACTAAGATGTATCAGGACCTACGCCAGAGGTTCTGGTGGACTAGAATTAAGAGAGAAATCGCCGACTTTGTTGCTAATTGTGACGTTTGTCATCGCGTTAAGGCAGAGCATCAGAGACCTGCTGGCACCCTTTAGCCTTTAGCTATTCCTGAATGGAAATGGGATAAAGTTGGTATGGACTTCATCATCGGCTTTCCCAGGACCAAGAGAGGGAATAATGCTATCTTCGTAGTCATTGATCATCTCTCCAAAGTGGCGCACTTCCTACCTATTCGAGAGAGTATCACTACTAGTCAGCTAGCTGACTTATATATTTCTCGAATAGTATCACTTCATGGTGTTCCACTAGAGATCAATTCACACCGTGGTAGTCTTTTCACTTCTCATTTCTGCGAGAGTTTCCAAACTGCCATGGGAACCCATCTTTCCTTCAGTATCGCTTTCCACCCTCAGTCGAGTGGTCAGGTGGAAAGGGTCAACCAAATTCTCGAAGACATGCTTAGAGCTTGCGTTATCTCATTCGATATGGATTGGGAGAAATGTCTTCCTTTTGCCAAGTTTGCTTATAACAATAGCTATCAATCCAGTCTCAAGAAAGCTCCTTTTGAGATTCTCTATGGATGAAGATGTCGAACACCATTGAACTGGTCAGAAACCGGTGAAAGACAATTCTTTGGATCGGACATGATCCAGGAGGCAGAAGAGCAAGTTCGCATCATTCGTGAGAACTTGAAAACAGCCCAGTCACGTCAAAAGAGCCAGTATGATCGTCATCATAAGGATATGACTTATGAAGTTGGCGACAAAGCTTACCTTCGGGTTACCCCTTTGAAGGGTACGCATCGTTTTGGTATCAAAGGCAAGTTGGCTCCTTGTTACATTGGTCCCTTTCGCATTCTCGCTAAACGAGGAGAGGCTGCCTACCAGTTGGAACTACCCCCACATCTTTCCAAAGTGCATGATGTCTTCCACGTCTCCCAACTCAGGCATTGCTTCTCGGATCCTATCCGCGGAGTGGACCACAAAATGCTTGATCTCCAAGATAACCTCACATACCGAGAGTACCCAGTTCGCATTCTTGATCAAGCAGAGCGTGTCACTCGACGTCATAACATCAAGTTTCTCAAGGTTCAGTGGTCTCATCATTCCAAGAGAGAAGCTACTTGGGAGCAAGAAGATCGTCTTTGACTGGAGTACCCCACCTTCTTTCCGTCGACCCCTGAATCGCGGGATGAGATTCTTTCAAGTGGGGGCGAGTTCTCACATCCCTAGTTCTGGTATGACCTAGACTAGCTAGTCATTTGTGCATCATGTTTAAATTCCATTTAAGTTTGAAATGAGGATTTGTGAAACCCTCAGAACCATTTTTTTTGGAAATGACCCAAATAAAAATTGCTCCAAAAAGGTCCAAGAAAATGCCCATGTTGCCCTCTGAAAATACTGGACAGAGATAAAAATCAAACCAATATTTTTGGGAGCTCATAAGTATTTATTTTGGGCATTTGGAATTAATGCATAATTATTTGCATTAGATATATAAATGTTATATATATTTTATATGTCCAAAAAACATTGTGCCATTGTTGAGGAGCTCTGGAATAATACCACTAGCTCCTACAAAAAATTGGCATAAGAAAATGAAATGATTTAGTATTTTCTTGTTAAATCAAACAAATGTCAGAAAATAGAAAAGAGAAACAAAATGGGAAAAAACCTACCTGTGCTTACCTGTGCAGCCACCTGGCGGCCCAAGTGGCCAGCCCAGCAGCAGCCCAGCCCACTGGCGCCTCTGTCGTCTTCCTCCCCCTCGCCCAAATTAGCTGCGTGGCCGGCATGTCGCAGCCGCGCCACGGCCTCCTGCCTGCCTGTCCTCCCCTCCGTCGCCCTGGATGCCCCGCACGTCGCCACGCGTCCCCCCGGACCCTCTCACTCTCCCCAGTCTCTCCTCTCCTCTCCCTCGCTCTCTATCTCGCGCGCCCGAGAATCATCGTCGCCGCCACTCGCCGTTGCCGCGGCCACTGGCCACCTCTTGCCCTGCCGCTGAGCATAGAAGAACCGCCGCGCCTCCCTCTCCCTCCTCGTCGAGCCACGCACCTCCGGACGGCCTCCATCGTCGTCACCGTCGCCATCTTCACCTCCGGCCGCCGAAGATCACCCCCGCCGTTCCGCTCGCGTCCGGCCTCCCCCGAGCTCGCCGAAGGCTCCATCGCAACCGCAGTGAGCTCCTGCCCCGTCCCCCTCTCTCCGCTTAGCTGTTAGCACGCCGTAGCTCCTTCCCCCACCACGGCCGAAGCCTCTCGCCACCGTCCATGTCGCCGCCGTCGCCCTGGCCACCGCAACCCGCAACCGAGCACATCACCGTGCTCCTGGTGCCACGAGGGTGCCGCAGAGCCCCTCGGATGGCCTCCCCGTGCCCCATAGCCCGCTCCCGCTCGAAGCTCGTGCTCCGGCCGCCGCTGTGAGCCTCGCTCCGGTGACCTCCGCCGCTCCCGCAGCCTCCCGCCTGCTCCCCTGGATGCGGACGAGCCAGGGCTACGCCCTGTTGGTCTCCGCGGGCCATTTGGACGCCGGAGATGCGATCCCGAGCCCCTCCGCCGTGTTCGGCCTCGCCGGCGGTTAAATGCCGGTGGGGTTTGACCCTTTGACCTCGCCGGCCCGTCAGGTGGGCCCCGTGGGTCAGGTGATTAGCTTAAGGCTAATCACCGCTAACTAACCCCCCCTGACACTGACCAGTGGGCCCAATGCCACTAATCCTTTAATTAAGATTAAAATAACCCCCTGTTTAACCCGTGTCACTGACGTGTGGACCCCACACGTCAGGTTTGACCAGTTAGCGTTGTTGACTTGCTGATGCAAGCATGACGCAGTGCTGACGCAATTATTTATTTTCTGGATTAAAAATAATCAGGAAAATCCAGAAAATGATTCAAACTTCAAAATTTCATAGTAATTCAACCGTAGCTCATATTGAAATAATTTATATATGAAAAATTATCAGAAAAATGCAATCTATCCATATGTACTAGTTTCATGCATGACAAACCAACTTATACCTACTGTATAAGTGAAACACTAAAATGGCTTATATAAAGAGCTTATTTTGGAGATGCATTTGAATCTTTGGTTCAAATGGATTTCATCCAAATAAAAGCTAGTTGCACTAGCTCAAACAACATCACATATTCATGCCATGTTCATGCATCATATTGTTGCATATGATTGTTTATTGATTGCTGACACTGTTCCTTCTCGATAGGTCCTGCTCCGGAGTCCGTTCCAAAGTACCTGTCTGTGAAGCAGTGCCTTCCTTGTTGATCTACCAGGCAAGCAAAACCCCTTGTTCATTCCGATACAATCCTACTCTCTCGCTCCTCCTCTCTGTTATTGCATTAGGACAACAACGATTCATCTGCTACTTTGTGCTGCGGTAGTTGAACCCATTCCTCTGCATGACCTGTCATTGCCACAGTAAATAGTTGAAACCCATTAGCATATGTAGGAGTTGATTGAGCCATGTTGTGTTCCTACCATGCCATGCCTGCTATTGCTTAGAGTTGTGTCAGGTCTGATTCATTGGGAATGAATTGGAGTACAGTGCTCTATGTTCTGATGCTGAGAGTGAACTTGTGAACACGATTTGGTAAAGGTAGCGGTGAGATGCCATGTAGGAGTACATGGTGGGTTGTCTCGCTGGAACCGTCCTTAAGCACTGAGTTCTGTGTATGTTGTCCAATGACTAGCTACTACCACACATTGGAATGCTTAAGTGCCCCTCTCGACTTATTAACCAACTTGACCTCTGTCCAGGAGTTGCAACTAGTTTCTGGTGTTTGTAGGTAGTGTTAGTAGTCTACCAAGTGGCACCCGACCAGGTGGGCTTGGGACAGACTAGGCACAAGTGGCACGGTGTACCAAGCATAGATCCATCCGGCGAGGTGGGCTTGGGAACCCTGCACACATCGTTTGGGGCCATGAGCGACACCCCGACCGGATCTCCTTGCGGATGGAACCCGAATAGGCGATAAACCTTGACTAGAGTCTTGTGTGGTTAGTCAGGTCGTGGCCGACACCCTCGCCAGGCTTCCACTTGAAGGTTGCCGAGATACATGACGTGTACATGGCGGTAAGTGGCGAGAGTGTGTGTGAAGAAGTACACCCCTGCAGGGTTAACATGATCTATTTGAATAGCTGGGTCCGCGGTTATTGACTTATTGGATGCTTACATGGTACATAGACAACTTGAAGTGGATACTATAAAATGCTCAAGACAAGTGTGAGTGCTACGGATGGCCTTCTCGTAAGGAGACGGGGATGAATCCATAGTAGTGTATTGTGTGGTGATTAGTGGACTCGTGTGCGCCATATCACCTCAAAGAAGTTCTGGTAGTCGTAGAACAAGATAGCCACAGAGTCAAAGCTGGCTTGCTGCAACTAAACCCCACATTACCCTCTTGATACAAATGCATGTATGATAGGATCTGATGTAAGTCTTGCTGAGTACCTTTGTACTCATGTTGCTTTATTTATGTTTTTGCAGCGGAGACTTCGGTCTTACTAGTGTTCTCGTGGACTTCGACAAGTAGCTTGTACCTCAGCTACGATCTTGATCGGATGTTGTAGATAGTCAGGCTCTTCAGCCTTTTTCATTTGTAGATGTCTGTACTCAGACATGTAATGCTTCCGCTTGTTGCTTGTTTGCTTTGAATGTTGCGTCATGTGACCCCTGTTTGTAATAATGCTATGATGGCTCATCTGAGCCTTTATCTATATGAGTTGTTGCGTTATGCTGTGATGCCATGTTGTACAGCACATACTTGCATGTTATGCGTACGTGTAATGTGTATTGCTATGTGTGGGATCTGACTATCTTGTTGTTTATCCTTAGTAGCCTCTTTTACCGGGAAATGTCTCCTAGTGCTTCCACTGAGCCCTGGTAGCTTGCTACTGCTCCGGAACACTTAGGCTGGCCGGCATGTATCGTTCTTCGTTCCTGTGTCTGTCCCTTCAGGGAAATGTCACGCGGTGTCTACCGGAGTCCTGTTAGCCTGCTATAGCCCGGTTTACCGGAGTCCTGCTAGCCCAGTTGCTACAGCCCGGATTCACTCGCTGATGACCGACACGTCCGTTGTTGGGTCATGTATGCCTGTCCCTGTAAGTTAGTGCCACTTTGGGTTCACGACTAGCCATGTCAGCCCGGGTTCTCTGTCAAATGGATGCTAGCGACGCTGTCATATATGTGTGCCAAAAGGCGCAAACGGTCCCGGGCACGGTAAGGCGACACCCGTGGGAATACCTTGCGTGAGGCCGCAAAGTGATATGAGGTATTACATGCTAGATCAATGTGACTTAGAATCGGGGTCCTGACAACCGGAGGACCAGATAGAGGACAAGGAGTCGCCGGCAAACACAACTCGTCAGAACGGACGCCCCCGTTCATGAGGCATCATGGGTTGCCACCACCGTCCGCATCACTACCACCCGAAGACCTCAGCTTGGCAACCACGCCGGACACCATGCTCTCTGGTTTACCACAGAGAGAGCATGGTCGTCCCCAATGGCCCTGACGTCAAAAACCACCACACGTTCCAAAGAAATGTATGGAAACAAGAAGCCCTCCTCCACGGCAAGAGGATGACGCCCAGGGGGAGTGTTATTCACCTACGATGACGGAAAACCTCCCCAGGGCTCTTCCTCAGCATCACACAGGAATGAAGAATGAGGGGCAACCGACTACCACACCCCGCACCCGCTACAGACCTCGGCATGGTGTCGTTCACGTCCCCTCCCACCACAACTGAGGCTACGGGCGACCCGGCGATGAGCGCACCGGAGTCGCCACCTCCATTGCTACCACCGCGGCGCCCGAGTACCCTCCTGAGATCCAAAGGAGGTTCTGAGGTAAAGCCCCGGGGGAGGCCCGGGCTCTCCCTTCCATTATACTCAAGACGAAGCAAGGCGGAGGAGAAGAGGGATGTGGATGAAAGCCTCCACTCCTCCTCCGCTCCTCCTTTTACAGGTGAGCGGGGGACTGGGGCTGATTCCACGACGAGTAACCACCATCCTCCTCCACCAATTCAAGAAGACCGGGCCCTCGCCATAATGCTCTCCCGTGCCACACGCCTCTGTTACCTACCCTGCATGATGCATGAAGCATACGTGGCTAAGGATAAGGGCGTGGTGGGAAGAGTGAATTGGTGGTTTCTACCCCGTGTGTTAAAGTCATTCACATGCCATCAAAGAGCGGTCCCACTACTATTGGCTTTACACGATGCGCGGGAAAACCGGAAACTGGCCCAGACTCAAGATTAATGAAGAAGCAAAGAAGACACCAAGAGGCCAGCCTCTTTAGCGACCCTGCCTATCCACTTATTAGGGCCTACCCCGACGATGCCCGGCAGCACGATCAGGGAAGGCCAGGGCTTCTATCGGTGCAACAGACCCTAGGTATGTTGCCCTGTGTGCACAGGCACAGGAACAAGATTATGGCATCAGGCCATGCCAGAATACAAGATACCAAGATCTTCGAAGGACCATCATGTAGAACGAGAGGACCAAGATCGAGCCTGAGAAGCAAGATACCACCAGGAGAAAAGCCTCCCTTGTCGGGGAAACGGGCTTAGCAAGGACAGAGCCACCCCCGGAAGAGAGCGTCCAAGATGTCCCGGCAGGGCCTGCCGGGACTCACAGAGGCGAGAAACACCTCATCAACCACTCCCCCATGACCCACGCCATCAATCAGTGCGGTGTCAAGCCGCAAAGTGATTAAGTGGTAGCCATTTCTCACATGGCAGCCTCTTTCTACAGGAAAACCTACAGATGACACACATCTCGTGATGTGTCAAACAAACAGGCTTGTAGCTAGCAAAATAAGCCCGGCAAGGCTTGCCGGCCGAGCGATGATGTGACGTTGAACAACTCATTTAATGCGCTCTGTAAACCTGTAGAGTTAGGTATGATAGCACTGTTTGCTATCTTATCAGTGCATAATGACGGATTTGCCATTGTGGTGACCCCTTAACCTATAAAAGGAGGCCCATGGCAACCGTAGAAGGGGTTCGTGAGGCTAGAAAGTTAGACACCCATACACGTGTAGCCACTGCCGCCCCAGCCGGGCAAGTGTACTATGCTCCACCACCATTCTTCCACCATCAATCCACCAAAGCAGGAGTAGGGTTATACGCCTCGTGGCGGCCTGAACCTGGGTAAAATTGCTCGTGTGATCCCTGTCGTGCTGCTCCATGCTCCTCTTCTCTTTGCGCAACATGACATCCCCCTACCAAACCAGCAAGGGGCCCCTTGGTCCCATAGGTGGTCGTGGTTTCCCGTGATAGGTGGGGGGGTGTATGTCCTGAAATCCTCCAAAATTTCTTCAGAAATCATAGTACATTGTCATTGTAAACTTGGGAAAAGGTGCAAAAAATTGAACTCCCTTATGGTTAACACTTAACAGGAAAGGAACATCACCTCGATATACAGCTTCTTCAGGCACGGAAAGCATCTCAGGAAACTGACAACTTGGTCCAGGTTGGGGCCGACAGATTCTAGTGCCAAGACCTTCACTGTGCGCAGAATCTGGGTGAAGCTTTGCTGGATGACAGACTAACATACATCTTCAAAACTAGAAATAATGTTGATATCAAGAAGGAGAGGTAGAAGGCGACTGTTGGACCTGAAAGTAGTAGTATTTGATAGACGAGTAGCCCACCACTCTCAATTTCGGCGCTGAAATGACATTGGTTCTTCTTGGACCTTGTTGATCAACTACAAGTAATCTCTCAAGTGAAGATGTGTCCTAATGACCATATTGTGGTCCACCTTTTGTGATCTCTCGTTGCAGCACCAGCAACACACATAAATAGTCCGGAGAGTCCTGGAGGTGATGTGGAAGCTAGTCGACCAATTCATTGCATGAAGACAAAGGAACTCGAGTGTAGTATAACAGCGGAGCAGGCGCTCCTTTTCATCCTTTGGGATGCAGGCGAATGACGAGCTCGAGGTGCTTCAATCGTGGTAGAAAAAGAGCGGGCGCGTCATTAAAGGGCGGATGGAAGTTCATGAACTTGGCGATGCGCAACATGGGCGCGAAGCGGAGCGCAGACATTAGCAGCGAGCGCATATACCCATCATTAAAACTGAGCTCATCGAGCTGATCTAGGGCAGAGGATCAGAACCACTCGTCAAGCTTGGCTTGGTCCTTGCCATTGGAACTAAACTTGACCGTGATAAGGCCTCTGATTGGGCCATGGTGACTGCAGAGGATCTGGGAGAATGCATCCAAACTTTTGCGATAGCCATGGCAGAGCTCGTGGGCGTCGAGGAGGTTGAGAGGGATGGAGAGCCATAGGGGGCGCCACTGCGAGGAAGGGGCGGTTTTCCTCGCCCCATATTTGATTGGGAGGAGGGATATGATGACTATCAACATATCATCGGGGAGACTACTTATGAAGTCTAGGCCTGCTCGAGTCGCCTGCGGTTCTTTCTCGGCCCACCTCCGCTTGTTGGCAGCCTCGTGCTCCACCTCGTCAGCGGCAACGGAAACCTTTGTCTCCGTATTCACGGCATGCTCTGGTGCTTCAGCAGCCCTGGCGTTGCCACTCCCTCCAATGGGGCGCTTCGGCGGCATCCTCATACACTGACGGCTTTGAGGACTGAGAGCGGTGTCGAGGATGCAGGCAGAGAGAGAGGATTATGTGTATGGTGACGATGGGGGGTGCCAGCTTTGACGACTTAGAGCGGTGTCGAGGATGCGGGCGGAGAGAGAGGATTGTGTGTGTGGCAAGGATGAGGAGGGGGTGCGGCCGCTCAGGCGTGCCCTTAATACGGACCTGTGGGAGCAAGGCGGGCGGCGGTTAAAGGCCATCTCGCTTCTCGGGGAGCCTACACGGCGGACTTCTGACATTCTTATACCATCATTTCATGGAGCCACGCGGGCGCCATTAATATGGAGCAGCAGGAGCAAGGTGGGCGGTAGTAAAAGGGCTGGCCCGCCTCCCGGTGAGCCTGCGCGGTGGACTCACGCCTTTTTTTCATTTCACACATCTACTAGCATGCCCCATGGTGAGTGCGTAGCGAACACGCGCATGCCTCGGCCTCCCGGTCTGCCTGCTAGCATGCGTCTCGTCAACTCACGCATGCTCGTATGGCACACGGGACTCGTGTGCGGCATATAGTATATTGCTTTGTCCTTTTTGATGATTAATTCTGCCGCTTTATTGCTTAACCGAAGCACAACACTTGCATTGTTGGTCTAATGCACACGATTCGAATAAAGAGTTCATTTGTGATATTGGTTGATAATTATTTATAACTTCTTGTATGTAAGAATATTATATCAAAACATGTCTCAAATTTGAAAATAATAATAATATCACGGTCTATTGGTGTCTATATGACTCCATGATAAGTCTCATGAATTTCAACTTAGTTTTGGATTTTAAAATCAAGATTCTAGATGTTAGAAATTTCTTGCATGGGGACTAAACATGCACCAGGGACATGTACACATCTGATTTTGCAATCAATTTTCATGCACTATCATGGGTCTCATGTAGATCAAACTTGATTTTTGCACATTTAAATCTCTAGGAAATCAATCAATGTATAAAAAATGGATAGATGTCATCTATTTTTTCAATTTTCAACACTAAACTCCTTTGGTTGCATGTTCGCTGCCAAAAAAAGTTTGACATGGATCTTCGGGCCAGATGCATGCGGTGGTCCTAGGCACGCACTTGCGTGGGCCCGCGAGGTCGATGTCCAGCACTATGACATGCGATGAGAGAGGTTAATTTGACCAACAAGGATGGCCATTTTTGGTTTTTGTTATATGTACGGTAGGAGTATATGTATAGTACGCATTGAAGAGGGTGGCTAGAGGCAATACTACTATCAGCGTTCTGGATATGAGGGTATCCAGCCCTGCCTGCATGCGGCCCACCACGTGGCTCCATCGATGGCCTGGTACGGCCCAGCTTCAGCATCAACAGCACAAGACCCTTGCGAGGGGACAAGCCTCGCGAGGCGGACGACGCCAAGACCCCCGAGGGGATCGACCTCTTCAGGCTGGCTCCCGAGGGACGGAGAGATCTATGCAAGGTATACCTCACAAGGCTCAGGTGATGTGAGCCATGACGACCAAGGCCAGGCGAGCGCATAGTGCAGGTTTCCTCTTCGGTGCAAAGGAGGCAGGCCGCAGGCGCGAAGTCCCGAGGAATCAGCCAAAGGTTTCCATTCTGGTGCAACAAGAACAAGACCGCCAGGACGGCAGGACGGAGGTCATCGCCGGGCCCACTGATGATGCCATAGACCTAGGGTAGGGTCATAGGCCTGACCTATATGCCCTACCCAAGGTCACTACTCTAGAAGCAAAGACATTCAAAGAACAACAGAGAATACCAATTGAAGTCGTCGAATGCAATCCACTCAACCAGTCATCCCACTCAGATAACCCGCCCTCCTGGTATCACTCGACCAAGATGAAGCCATTCAACTATATGAGAAACCACTCAACCTACAGAAGACCAGGAGTCACTTAGGACAGCAACAGTCAGGCGTTCACTCCGTAGCCTTGAAGGTCATTAAATACACTTAACAGCTGGCGTTACCAGTAATGCCCTGTCTTAATGTACATTGAACCCCTGTAACAGAGGTGGGCTGGGGTCCTGGCGCACTCTATATAAGCCACCCCCTCCTCCGGGACAAGGGTTCGCACTCCATGTAACACACACTCCCATATTCCAGTCGACTGCCTCAGGGCACCGAGACGTAGGGCTTTTACCTCCTCCAAGAGGGACCTGAACTCGTAAACTCTTGTGTACAATCTCGCCGTAGCTAGGGCCTTGCCTCCTCATACGTACCCCCTATTATTACTGTCAGACTTAGTACCACGACACCCACCACATCGTCATGACTAGAGGCTTTTCGCAGGCGAAGATTACTTTTGTCAGGATAAGCTATACTACTTGTCCCCTTTCAAATCCGGCCGTTGTGGGATCCCTTCCCGCCAACATTTGGGAAGAGGACCAAGGCGACTATAAATAGGACTTAGCCACCACCATAGAGCGACATCTGATCGGATCTGATCTGATCTGGTAGACATCTCCTTAGCTCTATCGAGCTCAAGAACACCTCACACTACTAGAAAAACCCCTACTAATGGCGCACCTAGTATGGCCATTAATGGCGCATCTGTGGTGCGCCATTAATAGCACGCCATTAGTAATTTTTACTAATGGCGCACCACCTGGTGCGCCATTAGTATCTGGTATACTAATGGCGCACCCCGGTTGCGCCATTAGTATAGGCCAGGGTGCGCCATTAGTATGCCTCCCAGGGGCCATGTATATCCAGGTGCTTTTGCATACTAATGGCGCACCACCACTGGATGCGCCATTAGTAACCGCGGCATACTAATGGCGCACTACCCAGTAATGCGCCATTAGTATGCACTGTCATACTAATGGCGCACTGTCATGTGATGCGCCATTAGTATGAATATTAGGTTTTTTTTGTTTTTTATTTTCTGTTTTTTGCACAGGTTACAAAATGTATAATTTGACAAAATATAGACAGCACACATCAACAACAGATTCATCGAATACAATAGAAGATTAGTCTTTGAATACAATTCATCATATTAGTCTCCGAATACAATTCATCATATTAGTCTCCGAATTGAAAAGACCGAACAAAGATAGAACATTATATTACAAGTCTCGAGACCGCGAGTAGCGAGTTTGTCTTCACATTACAAGTCGATATCGATCATCTAAACTACCATCACATAGAAGAGAGCTGCGGTCATCACGATGAGCATCATCATGATGAAACTCGTCTTCATCCGGTTCCTCCAACGCTCCCTCCCCTCTCCGCTAGATAGCGGGCGTATCTAGATTCGGCCTCGGCCCTAGTGGTGTACCCTTTGTAACTGTTACCGCTGAATCGGTGAACCTGTCTTCGACACTCCTCCCAGTCATCGTAGACTCCGGGAACCTTACCCTTGTACACGACATACGTCGGCATCGCTATGCACTAGCCAAACGAAACGTTAGTACCAATTCACAGACAATACATAAGCAATATATAAGTATGCAACAGAACGATCAGAAGAGAAAAGCAAGACATTAATAGCATCGATTGCATCTAAGTTGAACGACTCTCGAAACCAAAGAGACATACTACAAGTTCATTAAAGTTTAATTACAACATGAGCCAATCGATGTTTCAGAACTAGACACAGCATCACTGCTTTCGACTCGACTCAAGGGACCGGAGCATGGATGAAGCCGCCGTCTATCGTGGGAGTCATGAAATAACGGTCGTTGTCAGCCTGCATTTGTAGCATTGTGTCGATGTCACTGTTGGACGGTTGATTGTTGAGGTAGAACTGCCCCGAGGTACGAAGGACATCTTGATGGATGATTTCCGCAAACTCCGACTGGATGCGAAAGAATTCTTGTCGGAGGTCCACGTCCTGGATTGCCGACACGCTCTTTGCCCAATCTTTGAGTTTACTCGGTAGCAGAAGTTGATGATGGTCCCGTACGATCGCCCGCATGTGATGGATGGCGTAGTAGGCACCCTACTGACCGCCAGGCGGCTGCTTGACGCAGCAGAACGTCGTATTGTGGGAGAATACGTGCTTGACGTACTTACGAATAGGCCTGGTGAAGGTGCCTCCAGAATTGGCGTAGCCGGGGAGAACATCATCAAGAACCTTCTTGACATTTGTGTAGTCTACGTTCGACTGACGGTCCGGGTCGAAATACGTGGCCATGGAATATTTGGGGCTTAGGAGGATGTGCATGCAACGTGTGTCACTGCAGAAAACACGGAATGTTAAAAGAAAAACGATCGAAATGTAAGAATTCATATGTTACGGGCCGGTTGAGGGGAGGGCTTACTCGGGAAAGTAAGGCACGAGGAAGTTATCCTTATCTTGGTTTGCCAGAATGACGCCTTCGAGGTAAGAACTCGTGACTTGCCGGTCCCCAGCGCTGCCCAAGATCTTGGCACACATGTAGAAGGGGTCGACTATCACGATGTCCGGGGTCTTGTCGCAAATGATCCGCATCTCCATACTCAGCGAAAATAGCCGAACGAAGGTGTAGTGCAGCGGATGAAGGTTCAACATAGCGTGGATGTCATCAAAACGCAGGACGATTGTACGCCCGATGGAGTTATCCACAAAGCCCTTGCCCTCTGGCACCTTGGCCACGAAAACCGGGTATGCCACATCCTTCTCTCTGAGATGCCGCTTCTCCAAAGCAAGAACACTGTCATGCAGACTCCGCATAGCACCAGTTGCAGCATTGAGCATATTTGTCGGTAGCATCGCCCTACCCGCCACATGCACCCTCCTCGAGATATCCTGCGGTGAAGGTGGCCCGTCCTGAGCACGGATCGTACTCGGTGCCGGCTGGCTCGCACCCTTCTTAGTCTTTCTTTTGCGTGCCTTCTTCTTCTCCTGTAATGGGACCGAGTTCTGCTCACAGACCGCCTTCTTGAGTGTGTTGGGGCTGATAATATTTCGCACCTCGCCTATCTGAGGCTCGGTGAAGTCGGCAGCTGGAGGCGTCTCCTGAGAGCTGAACGCCAGACGGTGCCTGTTGCAACTTGGCTTCTCCGCGGTACCAGCTAGATCGCACACGTCTTTTGTTGGGTTTGGTTCTTGAGAAGGAGGCCCCATGAAGTCGCCATCGTACCCATGATCGGAAAAGTACTGATCGACGTTGCCAAATGTATCATCATCGTCGTCGTCGTTCTAATCCTGTGCCATATGCATGTTTGGATCCAGTGGCATAGGGATGTCCGGCACCGTTACGGCGGTCTTGCCATGGGGCCGACTTGGCGCCGGCATGACTGGCGGTGTTGTCTTTGGGGTGGTGTCCCCCGCCCCCAAACGAATCTGGCTCTTCGTTTGGCGATTGCCCGGTTGAACGATTTTTCCCTTGGCGACATCGACCAACTTGTTGTTCCCGAAGTGGAGGATTGTGCACGGAACGTCGGCGGCGCCCTGCGAAAACATGTAGGGCGTCAGGGATGCCCAGTCAAAGGCAAGGAGATGAAGTCCTCGGCCGAGAGAGGCTTAATTAGTTACCGTGATGATGGCGTCGAGCTCGGCTAATGTCGACGCACCGCCAACGGCGGGCGTGCAGTTGACGGAGGGGCCGCTTGCTGAAGAGGTGCCGGCTGGCGTACACCCGGGTGCATTAAGCTCCCGTGCCGGCGTCGGAGACACCAATGCCGCCTCCACCGGAGGCACCAATGGCCCCGCCATCGCATTATGCGAGTTGCTGGCCGTGAAGCTAGGAATCGGGGGCGGCCCCTGTTGGCCGCCCGCAATCCACGCACTCAACCCCGAGATCAAGGTAGGCACAAGGGCGGTGATCGTCGCTTCGAGTCATTGTTCCACTTGCTCTTGGACAATCTCCGGAATCCGCGCCACCTGTGCCTTGAGTTCTTGAACCTCTCGCGCCTGGCTTTCCGAGCTGGTCTTTTTCTCCTTCCGCACACCAGCGGTATAGTATGACCCCCATTTTGTCGACAAGCCTTTGCCGGCCACACGACCAGCTGACGTCGGCTTAGTGAGCTTATCCTTGTTCTTCATTACATTCAACCCCCTATTTAGAGTGGTGTCCCAAGGGTTCCTCTTAGTCGACCCCGTGCTACTGCTTTTAGTCGCCTGCGGAAGGAATGTGAACCATTTAGAAATTCGGCTTCATTAATTAGAATGCAACCATATGGAGCTAATTACGCGGGGGTGTATTCCTTACCAGAACAAGCTCAAGCTGCCTGGTCTTCGGATCCGTGGTAAGCTCCTTTGTTTTCGGGTCCTTCTTGTACCGGGCCCTGACAAAGTTCCTAGTCTGCTTGTCACCGTATTAACGAAGAGGGCGGTAGGCCTTGCTCGGCACGGTCCGCCTCCTCCTTGTCCCATATAGGCTCCGCCACTCTGTAACCGCCGGGACCGAGTGTGTGTTCCCCTATGTTCAGCTCCCGCATTTGTTTCCCCCACTCACTTGATTGGGAGCTTGCGGTGCTCGAGCAATTGATCTTGAAGTCATTGTAGTCATCTTCGGTGATCGAAGGATTTTTCTCCTTGATATTCTGATAACTCTCACCTTTCTCAATCATTCTCTTCACATTGCTTTTCCAAGTAGACAGGGCCTTGCTCATCTTCGTGAGGGCAACATTGTTCACTTTATTCCCTTTGAGGCTTGTGTTTTCAAATTCAGCGGGGAACTTGTATCGTTCGTGCAGCTTCGTGAAGAGGAGGTTGCGCAAATTCCCTCGGTCAGGATGCCTCGGGTTCTCGGTGTTGATTGAGACGGTGCTCCGGACAATGCACCTGAGCTGAAGCGAGTACCCCTTGACTATTCGTTTGGGCGCCGTTGGATTCCCGTTGGAGTCCACTTCAGTAACTTACTCCTTGAGGGTGCGGAGCACGATCGGGCGCCGTCCTGCTCTAAATAGAAACAAAGTTTGGTCAAAAAGTTGGTTATTGTCAAGGAACAAGATCATGGTCTCATCATTTAGGGTTTGTCGACACCGAGGCATCCTAAAATCTAAGCTTTTATCATTGAGGGTTTTTCGACGCCAAGGCACCCTAAAAGCCTAACCTTTCATCATTTCGGTTTTATCGACACCGAGGCACCCTAAAAGCCATGCATTAGTCACAAGTACGCCGGGGCACTTGATCCTACTTAATTAACTACTAAGATACCCCGGCCATGCATTAGTCACAAGTACCCCATATGTCCTATTTTCAGCAAAGGTCATGCTGCCATATGTCCTATTTTTAGCAAAGTCATGCTAAAATTCACGGAAAATTTCAGCATGACCTTTGCTGAAAATAGGACATATGGAGTACCCGAATTTGCCGGAACGGAAGTTAATCGACATTCCGGAAAACTCAAGGGCCTCTCGGGGTACCTGCAAAATCATTATCCCAGGTGGACATGGATGCAATGTCACATGTCACATGGATCCCACACCCACAGGAGCTGGTGAAGCTTCATGTGTATTTCACGAAAACCAGCCTGACTAAAGAGCTTTATGTAGAAAACAAATCACTCCACCAGCTCACACAGGATCATCCCTCTAAGCAATTACTCAAAATGGGCACTAGCAGCAAAATGAACATTTTACAATCTGAACTTTTTTTGTCATCTATGTGCTCATTTAACTTTGATCCAAATAGTATCAAAGTTCTTAGAAACAAGCAGCTCTGCTAACAAAGAACAGTAAAAATGGGGCTTGCCTTAAGATGGGAAGTAAAGTTGCAAAAACTATCACAAAGAACAGTAAAAATGGAACATAGCTCAGCATTTGTATTGATAGGAACAAACATAAAATCAAACCATGGGCATCTACTAGGTAGACCAACATAAAATTTTGACTGGAGTTACATAAGGGGAAATTGATGTGATGAATGGCAGTTTGGGAGCTGAGCTGATCATGTCCATGTATTCTAATTCTACAGTAAGATGGCATTGCTGTTGGTACCAATTTATTTGTTCACAAAGATACATTTTTGGTAATGCATAGACAACATCACCTTTTATTTATCATGGTTGGTTCTGTTCCATAATTATATCAGCCCAGAGTGTCTTATTAGATATCAGACTAAATTGTAATGCACCCATTCTAAAACTTTAAGTGAAAATAACCCTTGGTGTTTGATATGCATAACAATGAAAGATGTTGGTTCACATCTTTGACTGGAGTAACAGAGGCATAAAAGTAGAAATTACAGGTCAGAGGATCATGCTGATTAAGGTTCTGTTTTTATACTGCAAGTTCCAGGTAATTAGAGTATGTGGCACTGTCTTGTGTTGACTAACTCATAAATGATATTATCATCTTTACTCACCGTTATGTGTATCATGGCTGAAATTCCACCGTTATAATACATGCCTGCTTGGCTAATTAGCAAGTAAGTAACTCTTACATTATCAAAGCTTGCCAGTTTCTGAAATCAATTACTGACAGGGAATAGCACAGGCACACAGCAAACCTATAACTTAATGATGGTTATTAGGGAAGACAGGAAATGAGGATGGACAGAACCATATGTTTGGGAAATGCAAATAGAAGTAGTGCTATGAGAGTAATTTTTTTTCAATTTTCATTGATGTTTCAAATTAGATCGGTGCACATGTGGCTGCAATTTCTATTGGTCATCCAAGATGGGTGTTCATAGTAAAGTACTATATAGTGGCACTAACATAACCAAGGATTGCTTTTTAAAAAACATAACCAAGAATCACCTTCCACGTGGCTTCTTCTCTTTAGCCTGGCTTCCTTCTGCAAAGTGGGCAAATACTTCTGTCTGCTGCAGTAGGTACTTCAGTCGCCCTTTCCCTTCTTGTTCTGTGATCAAAACCACGATGAGAATGCAATATACACCAAAGAATATCGTATACAAGAATTGCAGAAATTAAACAAGGTCAGACCCACACTATCTATTCTTTCTTCATGGCAGAATATCATATACAAGCACGAATTTTGTTCACATTTATATAGCAACAAATATTTATACACTCATATAGCAGCACTAAGTATATTGCACTTAGAAGAAGATTTTCTTTTACATCCCACCCAATTTAACAATCTAGTAGAGTTGTGATTTATTAATATTGTCTTTCCTTTGCAGGTTCATGTCAAGTCGATCGAGGATTTCGCGCAGCTGGGTTGTTTCGATGAGAACCAAGACAAGCAGCAGCCCACCAAAGCTTCTTCTACCCAGAAGCAACCCACTAAACCCTTTTCTACCCAGCCGCAACCCGCTAAAGCTTCTTCCACCCAGCTACCGGCCAGAGGGCACCAAGGCCTCATCATTCACATATCTACCTCTGACCAGGACGGCAAACAACATACTGTGGCCAAGATCAACTTCCTCAGCCTCTCAGGTTTGTGTTGTGATCCTCTCCTGGGTGCACCTTGTCGAGCACAGCACTGGCTCGCTGACCCTTTTCTACCTCCGCCCGAGGGAGTATGGAGGGAGTATTTATATATTGCACTGTAAACTTGCAGTTGTCTTGTTTCAAAAAAAAAACTTGCAGTTGTGCAGACCTGTTGCCGAGGATCCGGTGGAGCGCGACGATGTGGTCCTCCTCCTGCTGCGAGAAGCAGCTGCGCTTGAGGTCGGGGCGGAGGTAGTAGATCCACCAAGGCAGCAGCTCTTGCCGCAGCAGCAGCCGACGCCGTGGCGGTTGATGCGCAGCCGACGACGAGGGCGGCGGGGCGGCGGCGTCGGGAGAGGAGAGGGCGGCGTCGCGGGAGGCGGGGCGATGGACGGTGTCGGGACGGTGCGAC
>NC_041389.1:184090354-184090967 GCF_002162155.2 Triticum dicoccoides
AGGGCGAGGGAGAGGGAAGGCGAGGAGAGGGCGAGGGAGGGAGAGGGAGAGGGCGAGGGCGAGCAGTGGGTCAGGGCAGCGGCGGAGGCGGCAGTGGATCGAGAGGGAGAGGGAACTGGCGAGGGGGAGAGGGAAGGGGGGATCGGGCGAAGGGGGAGAGGGAAGGGGGGATCGGGCACAATACTAATGGCGCACCTCACCGTGGTGCGCCATTAGTATATCCATACTAATGGCGCACCTCACCGTGGTGCGCCATTAGTATTTTTTTTATTTCAACTCGATCCAACAGGTTATGTACCACCAGAACTAATCCACATCAAGTCCCCTCTACTAGCTCGACTGGTCAGCAGCCAGTTCTCACACCAGGAGGTCCTGGGTTCGACTCCCAGGCTCCACAAAATTTTTTTAGCATTTAAAAAGCTGTTTGATACTTATTTGTGTTTAAATATGTTCAAACTTGTTTAAATAATAACAGTAATATTTTTTTATAAGACAGTAGCATTTAAAAAGCTGTTTGATACTTATTTTTTTTATAAGACGGTGCGCGGGGTGCGGGGGGTCGGCGGCGGCGGTTGAGTAGGGGAATCGAGGGTGCGGGGGGTCGGCGGCGGCG
>NC_041389.1:184090977-184148021 GCF_002162155.2 Triticum dicoccoides
GGATTCCATCGTTACCCCGGAGTTCTGATAACCATCGCTCTTCATGTCCTTGGCCTCGGTGTAGAATGTGTAGCCGTTGATATCGTACGCCTCATAGGTCATCAGGTTGTGCTCGGCGCCCTGTGACAAGGCGAATATGAGTTGTTCTTCCGTGGAAGAATCCTCATGTAAAGGGTACGACAGAAGCTTCTGCTTGAACCAACGCGTGAAACATGAGTTGTGCTCTTTGAGTATATCTCCGTCCGTCCTCTGTTGGCCTCGGTCATTGTACGTCTTCTTAATAAAGGTTTTGTGCTCTACCACCCAAGGATCGACCACGTCTATGTGTTGTAGCGCGACTAGGTTTGCTCTTTCAAAGTCGGCGAGTCGACCCTCGAAGTCGACATGCATTTCGCGGCGACCCTCACGGTGACCCCATCCAGCGAGCCTGTCGAGGTGCCTGTTGACGGGCAGACCAACGGGGTTCTCGATGCCTAGATAATTCGTGCAGTAGGAGATGCACTCTTCGGTCAGAAAGCCCCTGGCTATGCTTCCTTCTGGACGTGACATGTTGCGAACGTATCCTTTGATGACACCATTCATCCTTTCGAACGGCATCATGTTGTGCAGGAACATCGGCCCGAGTTGGATGATATCCTCCACTATATGGACCAGCAGATGCACCATAACATCGAAGAATGCGGGCGGAAGTACATCTCAAGCTCGCATAGTATCACCACGATCTCTTCCTGTAGCCTTCTGAGTTGCCTCACGCCAATCGACTTCCGAGAGATGACGTCGAAGAAGTTGCATAGGCCAAATAGCGTTTCACGGACGTGCGCGTCCATGATCCCACGGATTGCAACTGGAAGTATCTGCGTCATCAGCACGTGACAGTCGTGAGACTTCATCCCGCTGAATTTCTGCTTCGCTGGGTCTAGGTATCTGCTTATCTTCCCCGCGTAACCGTAAGGAAGTTTTACTCCTAGGAGGCAGGTGAAAAACTGCTCGATCTCCTCCTGACTTAGAGTGAAGCACGCGGGAGGGTAGTCATTTCCGGTCTTCTTGGCCTTTTTGCCTTTGCGACGACTTTCTGTGTCCTGTTTCGCCTCATCATCATCATCATCATCATCATCATCATCATCATCATCATCATCATATATAGCGTGAAGCTCCTGCCTAATGCCCATTGATTTCAAGTATGCCCTTGCTTTCGGCCCATCTTTGGTCCTCTCTGGCATGTTGAGCAGGGTACCAAGCAGACTCTCGCACACGTTCTTCGTGATATGCATGACATCAAGGCTGTGAGGCACACGGTGGATCTTCCAGTACGGCAAGTCCCAGAAAACAGACCTCGTTTTCCATACCTTCAGGAGCGGCTCTGGCGCCTTTCGCTTCTTTCCTGGCTCTGGCGCCTTTTGCTTCTTTCCCGGCAGTGGGCAGTCTTTCCAATTTTTCAACAGCTTGTCTATTTCCTCGCCGCTCCTCGTACACGGGCGTTTTCGGGGTTCGGTTTCACCATCGAATAGATCCTTGCGTTTCCTCCACGGGTCATCGTCGCGAAGCCACCTTCGATGTCCCATGAACACGGTTTTCGAAGACCCGGGATCTCTATCTAGCTGGCGATACGTTGTGTCATCCATGCACCTTACGCATCCAGAAAATCCGTGGACTACCTGCCCCGCAAGATATCCGTAACCGAGATAGTCGTGCACCGTCGTGAGCAGTGCGGCTCTCATAGGGAAATATTCTTTCTCTGCAGCGTCCCACATATTGGCTGGCGTTTTCCACAGCGTGTCAAGCTCCTCTTTCAGCAGCCCCAGATACAGATTGATGTCGTTCCCTGGTTGTTTCGGCCCTTCAATTAGCATACTCATGTGAATGTACTTCTGCTTCATGCACAACCAGGGGAAGTTTGTACATCCACACAAACACAGGCCAGGTGCTATGTGTGCTTCTCTGGCTGCCAAACGGATTGACTCCATCGGTGCTCGCGCCCAGCACGATGTTCCTTGGATCGTTCCCAAATTCTGGGTATTCGAAGTTCAACGCTTGCCACTGGCTCGCATCCTTAGGGCGACTCAGCATCTTGTCTTTTTTATCTATCTCCGGATCATTTGCGTCATCTTCTCGCTTCTTCTCCTCCCTATCCGCGTGCCAACGCAGGAGCTTTGCTACCTTAGGATCCGCGAAATACCGCTGCAGACGAGGAGTGATCGGAAAGTACCACACCACTTTTCGAGGAGCTTTCTTCCTCTTCTTGTATCGAGTGACACCGCACACCGGACATATGGTAGACTCCGCGTGCTCGTCCCGATAAATGATGCAATTGTTCATGCACACATGGTATTTCACGTGCGGTAAATCCAGACGACACACGATTTTCTTTGCCTCCTCCAAACTGGTCGGGCACTTGTTCCCCTTGGGAAGACGTTCGTGCCAGAATGACATGTTCTCATCGAAGCATGCGTCGGTCATTTTGTGTTTTACCTTCATCTCTAGAGCCATGAGCGTTACTTTCAGGCGGGTATCCTCGGGCCTGCATCCTTCATACAATGGAGTAACCGCGTCTAACTCAAGTTGATCCATCTTGGCTTTCTCTCGGGCGGCAGCTCTTGCGTTATCCGTCTGCTTGAGAAGCAGCTCTTGAATATGAGGGTCCTGCACCCAGCCCATCGATGGTCCAGCGTCGTCTGCTCTGCCGGCATCATCATCATGTCCTGCATCTTCTACATGATGACTGTGTACAGCATCACCGTCGTGATCATCTCCTGGGGATTCTTCGTCTTCTCGCCTCCCCGAGCCGCGGTGGTTGTCTTGCTGCCCTTCCTCATTTCTTGCCCGGCCCCCATGGACGACTTCGTAGTCATCTTCATCACCTTGCCACCGATAGCCATCCATGAAACCACGCAAGAGCAGGTGGTCCCGCACCTGCCCGGAATCCGGGTCCGCAATAAGGCTATTCAGCTTGCATCTTCGACACGGACATCTTATCTCCGTCTCGTTCTTTTGAAGCATCTCGGCCTTCGCGGACCTCAAAAACCTATTCACGATGCCTTTGGTCATCGTGCGGACCATGGTCGCCTGCGGGGTAGAGCAAAACGATATTTTAGAACCAAGAAAAAATTTGGCATGACTTTCCCTAAAAATAGGACCAAAAAGAATGCTTAATGCCAAAATTCTCGCGGAAACAGAAATGAATCAACATTCCGGCAAAATATTGGCAACTATCGCATTTCAAATACCGGTACACCTCCAAACACAAACACATATGCAACACCACAAACATATGCAACACCACGAACATACATAGATCTAGCTAGGCCATAAAAAGTGCATGTGCACATTGTTGTAGGGAGAACAACATAAATATAGCTTCCCCCCTTACTTACCTAGCAAAACAAGGTAACTTAACCACTTAATTTGAATGAATCTATGGTGGAAATGAGGTGAAAAAGAGGAGGCACCCGAGACAAGGAGGAGGCGGTGGAGAGAATGAAGTGGGGAGAAAGTGAGTGTGGGAGGAGAGGCTGTCCAAAATATCTTGTTGCTGCCCACTTACTAATGGCGCACCAGCAACAAATGCGCCATTAGTAATCCAGGTTACTAATGGCGCACCCCCTGGTGATGCGCCATTAGTAGTTTTGCAAAAAAAGGAATAAAACAATAATAAAAAATAACATTAGTGGCGCACCTTCTGGCTGGTGCGCCATTACTAGTTACAACTAGTAATGGTGCACCACAAGTGGATGCGCCATTAGTATGTTTGGACAGGCGCACTAGTTCAAAAAAAATGGTACTAATGGCGCACCGTGGGCAGGGTGCGCCATTAGTAGTTTCAACAATAATGGCGCATCAGAAGGTGGTGCGCCATTAGTATATACTAATGGCGCACCACGTGTCTGGTGCGCCATTAGTGTCATTTCCATCTATAGCCCTTTTCCTAGTAGTGTCACCTCCTGAGGCCAGTTCATCCACTTTACTAGTTCATCCTCAGCCCTCTGAGCCAATCCACCAAAACGCTGGAGTAGGGTATTACACTGCACGGTGGCCCGAACCAGCATAAACTGTCGTGTCTCTTTCTCTCTTCGAGCTCGTCACGCTAGGCTTAGGAGGATCGCGAGTAGGCAGGCTGGGTAGGTTGAGATCTCTACATGCACCCCAGAGTTCGAACCTCTCAAGGGTTTGCGGAACCCGTAATCCGACATTTGGCGCGCCAGGTAGGGGTGCGTCGGATCTTCTCTTCCGTCGAAAGATCCACCGCCACTCTGCCACCTCCATGGCCGATGCACACCGAGCTTGCGCCGAGCATCGGGCCGCAGTCACCACTCGTCTTGCTCAGACGGCTCCGGCGGGTGATGACTGTACTCGTCGTGCTTCGTATCCGGTTGCCAACGCCGCCACGGGCCCTGCCGGCCACGAGCAGCAAGCTTAATCGCTGCACCCATCGATGCGCCACGACGGGTGCACCGCTACTCCGTCACTGACCCCAGCGGCTTCGTCCTCCCACGCACGTCACGGCCAGGCGGATGGGCAGGCCGCTCTGCTCATGGCGCGGGAGCTCCTTCGCTACCACCCGGTTGGTGACCTGTACGAAGAATGGCTCGAGCGGATCGCTGAGCTCGTCAGCATGGCCGGGGACTCCGCCGCTCTGGCTCGCTCACTGCCTCAGCAGCCACCTGCAGCGGGCAACGTGGCTCACGGGGCTCCTCCACCACCTCCGGTCCAGGGTGTCATCGTCGGGCCAAGGCGTGTGGCACCACAGAGCGACCCACCGCACCCTGCACCAGCTCGGTAGGACGTGAGCTGCCAGGTGGTGCAGCAACTTCAAGGAGAAGCGCGTGTACTTCCAGCACCCCCGCACCAGGCCCGCGTACCGCCGTAGGAGGTGGCGGTACACATGCACCAGGACCAGGTTCCACCCCCTCGATGGGCTCCAGTGGCCATGGCAGGATGCCGTGCATTCACCCCGGAGCTCCGCAGCGTCATCTGGCCAAGCAAGTTCAAGCCTGACCTGCCTCCGCGCTACGACGGCACCGTCGACCCCGCCGAGTTCCTGCAGCTCTACGAGCTAAGCATTGAGGAGGCCAGCGGCGATGAGAAGATCATGGCAAACTGGTTCCCGATGGCCCTCAAGGATGGCGCGCATTCTTGGCTCCTGAACCTCCCCGAGGGGTCGGTTTCTTCCTAGGAGGAGATGTGCGGCTGCTTCATCGCCAACTTCCAGGGCACTCGCGACCGTCCGCCGACCGCGGGTGACCTAAGTCGCATCAAGCTGCAACCCGGAGAGACCCTGCAGAAGTATATCTAGTGCTTCAACAAAATTTGCCTCAAGATTCCCAAGGTGTCGGACGAGGCCATCATTTCAGCATTCACTGATGGCGTCCGTGATATCAAGATGAAGGAGGCACTCGCTATCCATGAGGATCTCTGCACAGCTCTGGAGATGTTCAACATGGCGAACAAGTGTGCAAGGGCTGAGGAGGGGCGCCTCTCCCTCCTCGAGTTCCCCGATGCCGATCCAAAAGAGAAGAAGGCCAAGGCCAAGGATGTTAAGCGTTAGGGGCCAGCCGTGCTTGTGGCCGAGCCAGAGACGAAGCGCGGCTGCAACCACCCCGAGTCATCCAAGAGCAACCGGCCGTTCTGCGTCTTCCACAATGTTCATAGCCACAACTGTCAAGAGGTCAGGGCCCTCCGCATCGGGTGCCTCGGTCGACGTCCTGAGCACAACGATCGAGGCTACGGCCGTGGAGGTGGCTGAGGCGGAGGACGCTAGGATGGACGCGACCACCGTCAGGCATGGCGCGACCAGTCTTGGGAGGACCGCTGGCAGGGCCAACCTCGCGAGGACGCCTGGAGGGAGCAGCCTCATGAGGAGCGCCCTTAGGGCAATGCAGCTCTGCCTCCACTGCCTCCACCGCCAAGAAGGAACGAAGATCACCACCAGGACGAGGGGGCTGGGGGCTTCCAGGAGCCTCGAGCCATGGCCTGCATCTTGGGCGGCTCACAGGCCCCGGCTTCCCACCGCATCTTCAAGCAGTTCACGCGCGAGGTGAATTCAGCGCTCCCCAAGCCCGAAGCAACACGCCCTCTCAGGTGGTCCAAGTGCGGCCATCACCTTCAGCTCCTCAGACCAGCTCAAGTGTGCGGCCATTGCTGGCGCGCTCCCCATGCTCTGCTCGCCCGTCATCAGCAACGTGGTCGTCACCAAGACTCTCATTGATGGCAGAGCAGGGCTCAATGTTCTATCTTTTCAGACGTTCGACAGACTCCAAGTGCCGTACTACCAGCTTCACCCAACCAAGCCATTTTCAGGAGTTACCGACGGTTCTACACATCCGATAGGGCAGGTCCACATCGCTGTCACCTTCAGCGAGCGCAACAACTACCACACCAAGCTCATCGACTTCGACGTCGTCGACATCCATCTGCCCTACAACGCCATCCTAGGGTACCCAACACTGGCCAAGTTCATGTCAGCTACGCACCACGGCTACAACGTCCTCAAGATCCAGGAAGCGGCGATGTCATCATGGTCGCGTGCCAAGAGAAGGATGTGGTGTTCTCCCTCGAGCGTACCTTCCAGGCTGCAGTGGTCGAGAACCCTGAAGACGAGGGTGGTGCCCTCCCTCCCGAGGTCGCCCCCAAGATGAAGAAGCTGCACCTGGGACATGGGTCTCATGAAGGAGCATCGCCCGAGGACGCCGCGCTGAGCCTCGCGTCCCCGGGCGCGACACTTCACCCATCGCATAGGAAGGCGCACTCGGCGCCCCTCTTAGGCTGGGCTAAGGGGCTCTCCTCTGGAGGGCCTCAGACCTAGCGAGGGTCACGAGGGAGGCGCTCGGGCACCATTTGGAGGTGCTCTTCAGAGAACGCTTCCCAGGAGAAGGCAACAGGCGGGACGCACCAAGCATTCAGGAGTTCATCTTCAAGGCAATCGAGGAGATTCAAGAGGCAAGGGTTTTGCAAGGCGACCATCGCCTGCCACGGGGCGCGGCTCACTGCCCCGGCAAGGGTAAGGGGTTCCGCGTTTGCATCGACATCACAGGGCTCAACAGGGCCGCGTCTCGGCAGCTCATCTGGCCGTCTCGTGTCGGCCGATGCGAGGGTCGACCCCACAGCTATGTCTGCATGCCCTTCGGCCTGCCAGTTGCGGCTGTGGCGTTCCAACGCTGCATGAGGCACGCCCTGGCGGCTCGCGAGGCCAGGCATCAGGCGATCCAGGCGGAGATGGAGGAGCACCTCCAGGAGCCTCTCGAGGCTCGGCACCAGAGCGGCTCGTGAGGAACGACTCCAACAGCGTGCTTTTTTGACTACCTCAACACCTCTTCAGCGACGGTACCAGGTGACACCTCTCTAGTTCGTTCAGTTTGGGGGCGCCCCTAGGGCTGCATCATTCCAGGCCGTGTGGGTCCGTCCCTATGGCATGTATTCCTTTGGCATCTATCAGAGCTAGTTTACAGTCCTTCGCAAGCTACGTTTAAATTATTAATTGACTGACCGGCGCTTCGTCGCTAAGAATGTCTCGCGCCCTCGCGAGCCCTCCCACGACCGCCTCATGATTAAGGACTGGCACGGCGTCTGTGCTTGGGCTGTCCCTGCAGCGTTGCTAAAATCCACGAGGCTGAGCTCTGGCTCACGGGCCACTCCCCGTGTATGTCACCTCCCATGGCCCTTGGTGCCTTGTTCTCGCATGAGCTAATCGCGGGTGGATGAGTAAGGGTGCGTCACCTGGTGCCCCCTAGCCACGGGAACCGCGCGCTGGTTGTTTTTCTTCAGGACCTTCGCATGAGAAGATTGGGCACGACGTTTGTGCTCGGGACCGTCCCTGCAGCGTCGATAAACCCAACGTCTGAGCTATGTCTGGCGGGCCGACCCTGTTCACGTCACTACCTGGGGTTGTTGGTGTCTGGCCTTCTCATGCAATAACCTCAGGAGACTCATTCGATGCAGGCTGCCTAACCATCTCGCAAGACTAATACAAGCACCCCCAATCAAGACCAGGCACACCCCGCCTTGAGGTAGGGCCTCGTGAGTCCCGTGCTGGCTCACAGGTGCCCATATACACCTCCTCCTGCTTTGTCGTGCAAGCCATGTGTCAGGGAGGGGCTGTACACGCCCCGGGGGCTCTCCTCAGAGGGAGACCCCTCACACGCACCAGTGGAAGCACCATGCTCAGCGCTGGCCGTCGACACTGCCGAGGAGCGGGTATGCCCGTGCAAGAGCGGAAGTGCTATGCTCCGTGCTGGTGATAAACAACTGAGGGTGCCCTCGCGGCCACATTAACCTCAGGGAGCTTCCGGGCTCGGTGACCAGCCTCACCTTGCTGCTCTCGCTCAGGAGGGTAGCCACAGGGGCTACGCTCAGTTCATGCCTGGCTTACCCCACCTCACCAGGCGTCACGGGCCTGGTCTTCGTGCGCCCCTCCCGAGTGAGAGCTCGACAATGAAAAGGTATGATGGTCGGTTCATACGTCAAGGGGGACTCCTGAGCATCGCGTCTTAGGAGCCTAACTGGCCCCGTAGCCCCTCACCCCTTGGGCTCGTCCTGGCGATCCGGACGATCCAATGGTGGCAGAGGCATGCGCGGGGCCGGGCCCTGCCGATGCAGAATGCCAAGGCTTGACTTTCACTTTTTCAAGCCGTTTGTATGTCAAGGGGGACTCCTGAGCATCGTGTCTCAGGAGCCTAACTCGTGACATAGGCCTTCACCCCTTGGGCTCGTCCTGGCGATCCGGATGATCCAACGACGGCTGAGGCATGCACGGGACCAAGCCCTGCCGACGCAGAACATCAAGGCTTGCCTCCGCGCCTTTTCCTAAGTTGTTCGCACGTCAAGAAGGACTCTTGAGCATCGTGTCTCAGGAGCCTAACTGGTCACGTAGCCCCTCACCCCTTGGGCTCGCCCTGGCGATCCGGACGACCCAGCGGCGGCTGAGGTATGCGCGAGGCCGGGCTCGGCCGACGCAGAACAACAAAGCAAATGGAAAAGTCGAGGACTATAATCTAATTATTACAAAACATGTTGTTCCAAGCAAATAGTTTTAAACGCCTCCCGAGGCATGCTACATGATACAGGACGAACAGGGAAGAGCAGAGTCACCAAGCCGCCTCTTCAGACCTGGGTGTCGCCGTCATCCACTAGCGGAGCCCTATCGTCAGGCGCGCTGCCCGTCCCCTTATCACACCCTGATTTTCATGGCACAACACTTAAGGTGGTAAATCATGATAAAATGTGGTTTAACAAAAACTTTTGAGTGTTTTTGTCCTTGCTTGATTTGGTTTTTGTGTGTTGGTTGCAAGTGCTCTAAAATTCCAATAAATCCTCCAACTCCTATACTTCATCTCCCTGCTCCAAACTCTTGAACCAATGATCATGCGATGCGTATAGTACATTATAGAATTTTCTTACAAAAATAATTCAGCCAAAAAGTATTTTCTAAATTTAGTTTTCCAAATACCCCTGAATTGAGGTTTGTGTTGCGGTATGAAAAATCTTTCAGAGAGTATGTTTGACTCCTATTAGGTATAGGACTACCAAAAACCACAAAAATATAATATTAAAAGTTATTTTTCCTATTTTATTTAAAGGCTTTTTCTTTAGGCCAGAAATGGTCTTTAATAGGTAAAATTATTTTAATGCATTAAACATATTTGGGAAAAACCTAGGGAAACTCAGTGGACACATATTGTCCATATATAAGAGTTTCAACACATGGTCATGTTCAAAATATTGGTCAAATCCCTCAAAAACCCTTTCTAGATATTTCAAGCTTTTGAAATATTTACAAAGGAAATAATCTCTAAAAATTGCAAGAAAATTCTAGCATGTCACAAATGACACATTTGATGATCTTGCCAAGTATCATGTCATGGAGAATAGTATAACCCCATGAAATCCCCTCAAAACCATTTCTGTCCATTTTGAAATTTGAACAACTCTACTTTGCCAAGTGTCTCCTTTTGATCCCAACTTTTGTGGACATGTGCAAATCCTCAAATGATGATACTACACTAATTGGTGCATCAAGGAGAAAAGATTTCCATGACTAAATCTTGGAAAATCCATTTTTGTTGATTTCTCGGGTTTACCAAAGTTACATTGGCCACTTTATTCAAATAGACTCAAAATGGGTGAAAAACCTCAATTCTATATGCCATTTGATCCTGTTAATTCCCATGGCAATTGCACTCCTTTTGCTTGCTCAAATCAACATCAAACACCTTCTGGCCGAAATTTTAAATGCATGTTTTGGCCATTTCCACTAATCTCCATGAGCTAAACTTTCTCCGACAGCCTCATCTGGTCCTCCTGTAACTCCTGCATGCTTTGCTGCCCAAGGAGCAATGATTAAGGGGGGCAGAGACCCATTTTTCTTCCCTGGACAGCAGTTTTCCCTCTCTCTCTCTCTCAACCCCACCTCTCCTCAAGTGGCTCCCCAGGGCATCCAATGCCCTTGCAACATTGTTTACTCCCGCCTGCAGCCACTAGACACAAGTGGATGCGCGAGTGCGCGCGGAAAAGCCGTGGATGCCAGCCAAAGTCATGCTCTGGAGCGCCTGGCAGGACACCCGACCGTTGATACCGCATCCCCCGACCACCTCGAGCCTCCCTTACGTGCAAGTCGATGCCCCTCGATGTCCGCTCCACGCCAGAAGGCCACCCACTTGCTCCCGCGCCCTCCTCTCTCTCCTGTAGCTCGCGCCAGAGCGCCGCCCTGCTCGGCCAATGCTCGCACCGCTCCTGTGGCCCGCCCGCAGCTTGTCTCGCTCCTCCTCTCTCTCCCTGGCACCCTAGACCATGCCCACGAACAACCCCGAGCCCTCCATTCCCTCTCTAACGGCCACCCGAGCCGATCCCGCGGGCGCCCGTAGGCCGCGCCTACGATGGATCTCGAACAGTCCATATAAGGCGACCCCGTGCGTCTCTTTCGCTTCCTTTCACTCTCTGCACCAACCAATCCACCCCCTGCACCCCCAATTCATCTCCAGGAGCACCCGAGCTCGAGATCGAGCTCGAGCTCCGCCGCTTCAGCTCGCTGGAGTTCGCGAGGTACAGGCCCTCCCCGCTCCTCCTCTACCCCGATCTGAAACCGCCTCCTCCCACTGACCATTTCCCCTCTCTCCCCCGCCTCGTTTGCAGTCAGAGTCGACCGGAACAACCACCGCCCGATGCTCCTCCGCCGCGCCTCCTCCTCGCCAGCGAACTAGGCAACTACGGCGACGTCCTCCACCACCACCCAAACGGCGACTCCACGCTGATTCCAACCATGCCGTCAACTCGACCTGCCATGCCCTGCATCGTCGCCGGTGAACATGCCGGCCCTCCGGTCGCGAGGTCAGAGATGACAGGCGGGCCCCGCCTGTCATCCTCGCCTCTCTCTCGCCCCCTCTCTCTCCCACTGGAAGCCAGGCCCCGCCCGTCAGGTTTAAAAAAAACCTGGCGCGTGCGTGTTGGCTCGCCTGGGCCTCTCTCCCCTCTGGGCCTACTGCACTAAGGCCGTTCTGGCCCTGTTGCATAGTGTCCCTTTTCTTTTTCTTTTTCTGTCAACGTTTCAATTATAACATAGGATAAAATAATTATCGAAATGCAATAATTTCAACTCCTAAAATTTAAAATAATCCCACCTATTTATTGGTGTAACTTTCATACACATCCATTACACTTTTCTATATTGTTCAAATTAAATTCAACTTTGGACAACAAAGTCTCTGTTTGAAAATCCATCCATCCTATTCTGCAACTCCAAATCAAAAGCTAAGAATTTTCCCCTTCTTAGTTTTTCTCCTAGTATTTTACAAAAATAAGTTGACATTTTTCTGAGCACTTTGACTTTTCTGTTTTTATTATTGTCTTATTTTTCCGTTGTTTTCTTGCGACGATTAGATCCCGTATTTGACGAAGTTGCTGAAGAAGAAGAAGGAGAAGGATTTGGAGACCTTGAAGACCAAGCCAATCAAGGCAAGTAGCCCTTTGACCATGATAACCCTCTTGTTCATCGGTACCCTTTTTCCGCTCGCATGATGACGAAATATGATGATGGTAAACTTGTTGTGAACCACCACATGATGCATACCCCTACTCATGACTTTACCTTGTTCATGAATGCAATGTCAAAAGACTAGTTGATGCATAATGATGCATGTGTACCATGAACTCGTCGTGGTTACATTCTTTCAAAAAACCCATCGGGTGCCCCTAATGCCCATGGGAGATGATGATGAACTAGGTCAATAATTGGTGGAGAGGTAGTGTACCGAGGCTTGATGAAAGTGTTGTTTATAGAGACGGATTAGATTTAAGATTTGTTGACTGTCCCAACCCTACATGCGCAACCACTCTACCCTTCTATGGGAAAGGGCATTATTGATTACCTAGTTTGAGCTAACATGGATCCCTGCATTACTAGTGACGGGAGTCATTTGTGGTCAGTCTTGGGACGTGGTCATGCCAGGTAGGGCGGCCATGACCATTTTTACAGGGCACCGGACACACCGTTGGTACCCCGTGCTTGTGATATGTGATGAATATGGGAGCGTGGCTCCACAAAATGAATTTGTTTTATGACAATGTTGGGCACAGGGGCTACTACCAATCGAGTGGACTCCTTGTTACTCACGGCTAGGGAAAGGTAGTTATCGGTTGCTTACCCTGGGTACTTGAGGTACCGCGGGATCATGGATGACACGAAAGCTTCCCGGATCTTGTGTGTAAAGTGAGCAACCTCTGCAGATTGTCAAACTATTCGAATAGCCGTGTCCACGGTCAAGGATGGTTGGGTGGTGCTGCTTAGACTATGTCCATATGTTTCTGAAAAACAACACGGTTTGGTGATATTGTTGATGTGATTCATGAAGAAGTCATGATGAGCTTGAGCATGAGTTGTTCATAACTCTTTCTCGAGGCTGATGTCTGTAACCTCCTGATACCTATTGCAGATGCCTTCATGTCCATGGTAAATGTTTATCATACTTGCATGAGAAAAACTAGCTTTCCGCAAAAATTCCAATTAAGCAGTAGAGCTTTGCATAATTCTTTTGTTATCACTCTTGGGTTGCTTGCGAGTACATTCAAAGTACTCATTAGCTTGCCACTGGTTATTTTATTGGCCAGGCATGAAAGATCAGGATATAATGAAGAGTACCTTGGTGACGAACATGCGAGCTAGGACGCTTCCCAGTTAGAATGCCTGTAGGGCTAAGGCAGATGGCGTGGGTCCAAGTTATTGATGAAGATTTCTGCTGCAATGTTATACTCAAGACTTGACCACAATGGCCATAATTTATGAAAGACGATATGTATGGATGTAAGAGTCTTGTTATTCAGCTTCTGTGTGTTCAGAGAGCATTGATCTCTGGGATCACTGTACACGTGCATTCGGTGATCACGACTTATGAGTCGGGAACCCCACAGAGCTGGTATCAGAGCCATCCTGGCTGTAGGAAGCCTTAGTTAGCATGGTCGTTAGTTAGGGTAAAACTATTTTCAAAACTATTACTAATTTTCGAAAACTATCTATACTTCTCTTCCCCCTTCTCAGTTTTTCGAAAACTAAGATATACTTTCCTTATTGATCTCTTCCCCCTTCAAAAAATTTAAATGGTCGCCAGAATCCTTATGCCCCTGACCAGGGACTCCTTGTAATCCTCGTAGATAGCCTAGAAGGAGCACACCTTGCCAAACCTTCACCCACATCTTCTGAACACAAGCTTGGCAACACCACAACAAGACAATGCCAATAAAAAATACGCCCTCGAGAAATGAGGACATGAAGACCCAGAGGATGGTTACACCTTTGAATTTTCCCCAGGATGATGCAACATTGGCCTATGATGATCAGGGCATGGGATATGCAAGATCATGATATACATCGCTAGTAGAGCAACCCTGTCTTTATCATTGTTGTGTCGACAACCACCGGTGGATGAGAACCACGCCATTTGGTCCGCCTCACTATAGTGAGCAGGAAAAATGGTTCTCGGCATCCCCGCTCTCGGTGACGATACTGGCAACAATGTGTTCGGCAGATTGGACCTATAATATGCCTTGTTAGTGTCATTACATAAAGGATTGCCTACCTGGTACCCTCGACGCCTTAGAAGGCAAAAGGGATCGTCATGATTAAGAAGACAAGAGAAGATCGGGTCAATGCCAGCTACGAGGAGCCACCTTCGCCCCATCACTTTAACAGGGGAGAAGTTGTTGAAGACTCTTCAGGCTCAACCTGGATCGTTTCAGTGAACAACTACAGGAGACGTAGTGACACCTGAGGAAAACCCAGAAGACTGCACGAGGCACGAAGGAAAGTCGGACTACTGAATCCGAGAACCCCTAGGGTAGGATGAGTCGTGTACCCCCTATGCACAGTCGAGTCAATGTGATGGTTCGTATAGAACCATGATTGTGTGTTGCTTGTTTTTATTTGTTTGTTTTTTTGATATAAGTCGCCCTTCTACCTTAGGCAATAAGTACGCGACTATATCACCTTCCTTATGTTGTTTATTTTGTTTGGCGCTTTTCGCACCTGTTTGTTTGCACTTCCACTATAGAACCCCCTTTAGGCCTTCCCCTCCTCTATGCTACTTTTCCCTCTCATCTCTCCCTCCTCAGCTGAAGATTGGCAACATAAGATACACCAAGGAATCTACTTTGACAACCAACTAGCACTGAGGGTTGTTTGCTACAGCCTCCTCGACCAAGTGCAACCCTGTAGAGTTATGTTTACCCTGCAAGACTGGAAACCCATCCCGAAAACCTTCGAGACGTCACAAGATACTGCAGCTCGAATCCTTAATCATGTGCTTAACCCACATGAGTGCAAGAGAACCAGTCAAGCCTCCGTAACCTTTCACAACACTGGGTTCACTATGGAACTAGTGGACGTAGTGAGCAAGCACATTGTCATCCTAATATAGCACAAGAACTAACGATGCCACAGGGGAGACCGATTTGAGGATATAAGAATAGAGGACAAATGACCTGATGGAGCTATACTAGTAACCTTGAGGAATTGTCTGTGACACTTTGGGGGGTTATGAGGCTTTCATGTTGGTAGATGAACTTGGTGGGATCATGTGTATAGAGTAGCATAGATTTCGTCACCCCGGAGTAAATTTGGATTTAAGTAGGTGATCCTAGTGGAGTATAGATGTTGAGTATGTCTACATGGTTTGGAGTAAATTAGATTCAAGCTGATGATCTCGATCATGATGCCATGTTTCTCGATGGACCATAAACTAGGAGATTGGATTAATTGTCAGAGTTGACTTAGGGATCTATAGGAGCTTGAGGTCGGAGTTTATCACGATAATGGGAATTTGTGGATTAACTATAGTAAGTGTAGCCCTTTCAAGCACTTGGGGATTATAGGACATTAGTAGATCATGTGGAGCACCATAGACATTGAATTTGTAGAATTAATGGATTATGTAGTGAATGATGCAAGTTAATGGGCTGTTGGAGTTGATTCATAGGAAGGAAACGAGATCTTGGAATGGCATACGACGTGTTTCCTTAGGATAGAAATGCACTATCTTGGACCTTTGAAGAATAAGCTGAACACTTGGATTGTCATGTTTAATTCAAGTTTGGCGGTTGTATGTTCTACCCATGGATTTTTGCATGAGGATAGCCACACACATGAGTTTGGGGATAGTAGACATGTATGATTTTGTTAGACCTCCCCTCGGGGAGCCATGAGGATATGAATAACATGAGTGATGAGTGGAGTTGACCTATACGGGATGTCTCTTTCAGTAATATGATGTCATTTATTTGGAAGATTAGATAGAACAAATGGCATCTCATGAACTGTGCTTAAGGATAATATGATAAACATTCACCCACACATCAGAATCCTTGAAACCCTTAAGCCCTACCAAGCCACAACATGGTAGGATCACAATGATGGGCTTTGGATCTAGGTCCGGAACACCTTGACCCATACTCAACTGTGACCACCACCAATACCCCAGCCTACTTTATGTACCCCATG
Organism: Triticum dicoccoides; assembly: GCF_002162155.2. Taxonomy (NCBI): domain Eukaryota; kingdom Viridiplantae; phylum Streptophyta; class Magnoliopsida; order Poales; family Poaceae; genus Triticum; species Triticum dicoccoides. Next base: position 184,106,951 of record NC_041389.1, read on the forward strand.
AACAAGCCTTCATGGAGTACTTGGATAGGTTGGTTGGTGGCCTACTTGCCTACCCGAAGAAGGAAGAAGAACCATTCAGCTGGTTAGGGGACATCTGAACACCGCCATGTCAAGGAGGAAGAACTACACCAACCACCATCGACAAGAAGTTAACTTCCTCGTTGAAGATCGTGCATATCTGCAAACCACTCCTCTTGAAGGAACCAAGCATTTCCATGTCAAAGGGAAGCTCACACCAAGATTTATCTCCCCTCCGAGATCACTGCAAGACGAAGGGTAGACAGCTACCAGCTGGAGTCACCACCTAAATTATCCAATGTGCACAACATTTTTCATGTACCACAACTCCGGAAGTGTTTCCAACTTCCTAACTAGCCCGATCTCTGCAAGAACATCAATCAATGAGCCATCGACCTCCAGCCCAATATGACCTACGCGAGAGAACCCATTTGCAACCCGGATCAAGAAGAATGTTATACACAAAGCCACACCAACATCAAGTACTTCAAGGTTCAATGGAGCATCGCTCGGAAGCAGAAATAGTATGAGGACGTGAAGACCACCCCACATCAAAGTTTCGTATTCCTTTCCGCACCTAGTTTGGGAATCTCGGGGACGAGATTCTTGTAAGGGGGGTAGGTCTGTCACACCCTGATTTTCATGGCACAACACTTAAGGTGGTAAATCATGATAAAATGTGGTTTCACAAAAACTTTTAAGTGTTTTTGTCCTTGCTTGATTTGATTTTTGTGTGTTGGTTGCAAGTGCTCTAAAAATCCAATAAATCCTCCAACTCCTATACTTCATCTCGTTGCTCCAAACTCCTGAACCAATGATCATGCCATGTGTATAGTACATTATAGAATTTTCTCAAAAAAATAATTTGGCCAAAAAGTATTTTCTAAATTTAGTTTTCCAAAAAACCCCTGAATTTAGGCTTGCACTTCAAGTACTTGATTTGGGGTATGAAAAATCTTTCAAAGAGCATGTTTGACTCCTATTTGGTATAGGACTACCAAAAACCACAAAAATATAATTTTAAAAATTATTTTTCCTATTTTATTTAAAGGCTTTTTCTTTAGGCCAGAAATGGTCTTTAATAGGTAAAATTATTTTAATGCTTTAAACATATTTGGGAAAAACCTAGGGAAACTCAGTGGACACATATTGTCCATATATAAGAGTTTCAACACATGGTCATGTTCAAAATATTGGTCAAATCCCTCAAAAACCCTTTCTGGATATTTCAAGCTTTTGAAATATTTACAAAGGAAATAATCTCTAAAAATTCCAAGAAAATTGTAGCATGTCACAAATGACATATTTGATGATCTTGCCAAATATCATGTCATGGAGAATAGTATAACCCCATGAAATCCCCTCATAACCATTTCTGTCCATTTTGAAATTAGAACAACTCTACATTGCCAAGTGTCTCCTTTTGATCCCAATTTTTGTGGACATGTTCAAATCCTCAAATGATGATACTACACCAATTGGTGCATCAAGGAGAAAAGATTTGCATGACTAAATCTTGGAACATCTATTTCTGTTTATTTCTAGGGTTTACCAAAGTTACATTGGCAACTTTCTTCAAATAGACTCAAAATGGGTGAACAACCTCAATTCTATATGCCATTTGATCCTGTTAATTCCCATGGCAATTGGACTCCTTTTGCTTGGCCAAATCAACATCAAACACCTTCTGGCCGAAATTTTAAATGCATGTTTTGGCCATTTCCACTAATCTCCATGAGCTAAACTTTCTCCCACGGCCTCATCTGGTCCTCCTCTAACACCTGCATGCTTTGCTGCCCAAGGAGTAATGATTAAGGGGGGCAGAGACCAATTTTTCTTCCCCGGACAGCAGTTTCCCTCTCTCTCTCTCTCTCTCAACCCCACCTCTCCTACAATGGCTCCCCAGGGCATCCAATGCCCTTGCAACATTATTTACTCCCACCTGCAGCCACTAGACACAAGTGGGCGCGCGGGTGCGCGCGGAAAAGTCGTGGATGCCGGCCAAAGTCGCGCTCTGGAGCGCCTGGCAAGGCACCCGACCGTTGACGCCGCGTTCCCCGACCACCTCGAGCCTCCCCCGCGCGCTAGTCGATGCCCCTCGATGTCCATTCCACGCCAGAAGGCCACCCACTTGGTCCTGCGCCCTCCTCTCTCTCCTGCAGCTCACGCCAGAGCGCCGCCCCGCTCAGCCAATGCTTGCGCCGCTCCTGTGGCCCGCCCGCAGCTCGTCCCACTCCTCCTCTCTCTCCCTGGCTCCCTAGACCACTCCCACGAACACCCCCGAGCCCTCCATTCCCTATCTAACGGCCACCCGAGCCGATCCCGCGGGCGCCCATAGGCCGCGCCTACGGTGGCCTCGGCCAGTCCATATAAGGCGACCCCGAGCCTCTCTATCGCTTCCTGTCACTCTCCGCACCAACCAATCCACACCTTGCACCCCCAGTTCGTCTCCAGGAGCACCGCCGCTTCGGCTCGCCGGAGTTCGCGAGGTACAGGCCCTTCCCGCTCCTCCTCTGCCCTGATCTGAAACCGCCTCCTCCCACTGACCATTTCCCCTTTCTCCCCCGCCTCCTTTGCAGCCGTAGTCGACCGGAACGACCACCGCCCGATGCTCCTCCGCCGCGCTTCCTCATCGCCGGCGAACCAGGCAACTCCGGCGACGTCCACCACCACCACCCGAACGGTGACTCCATGCTGAGTCCAACCATGCCGTCAGCTCGACCCGCCGTGCCCTACATCGCCACCGGTGAACATGCCGGCCCTCTAGTCACGAGGTCAGAGATGACAGGCGGGCCCTGCCTGTCATCCTCGCCTCTCTCTCGCCTCCTCTCTCTCCCACTGGCAGCTAGGCCCCGCCCGTCAGGTTTAGAAAAACCTGGCGCGCGCGCTGGCTCGCCTGGGCCTCTCTCCCCTCTGGGCCTGCTGCACTAAGGCCGTTCTGGCCCAGTCGCACAGTGTCCCTTTTCTTTTTCTTTTTTGATCAATCTTTCAAATATTCCACAGGATAAAATAATTATCCAAATGCAATAATTTCAACTCCTAAAATCTTAAAATAATCCCACCGATTTATTGGTGTAACTTTCATACACATCCATTACACTTTTCTGTACTATTCAAATTTCAATTCAAATTTGAACAACAAAGTCTCTGTTTGAAAATCCATCCATCCTATTCTGCAACTCCAAATCAAAAGCTAAGAATTTTCCCCTTCTTAGCTTTCACCTAGTATTTTACAAAAATAAGTTGACATTTTTCTAAGCAGTTTGACTTTTCTGTTTTTATTATTGTCTTATTTTTCCATTGTTTTCTTGTGATGATTAGATCTCGTATTTGACGAAGTTGCTGAAGAAGAAGATGGAGAAGGATTTGGAGACCTTGAAGACCAAGCCAATCAAGGCAAGAAGCCCTTTGACAATGACACCCCACTTGTTCATCGGTACCCTTTTTCCGATCGCATGATGACAAAATATGACGATGGTAACCTGGTTGTGAACCACCACATGATGCATACCCCAACTCATGACTTTACCTTGTTCATGAATGCAATGTCAAAAGACTAGTTGATGCATAATGATGCATGGGTACCATGAACTCTCCATGGTTACATTCTTTCGAAAAACCCATCGGGTGCCCCTAATGCCCCTGGGAGATGATAATGAACTAGGTCACTACTTGGTGGAGAGGTAGTGTACCGAGGCTTGATGAAAGTGTTGTTTACAGAGACAGATTAGATCTAAGATTTGTTGACTGTCCCAGCCCTACATGCGCAACCACTCTACCCTTATATGGGAAAGGTCATTATTGATTACCTAGTTCGTGCTAACATGGATGCCCGCATTAGTAGTGACGGGAGTGATTTGTGGTCACTCTCGGGACGGGGTCATTCCACTACGGCGGCCATGACTGTTTTTACAGGGCACCGGACACACCGTTGGTACCCCATGCTTGTGATATGTGATGAATATGGGAGCATGGCTCCACAAAAAGAATTTGTTTTGTGACAATGTTGGGCACGCGGGCTACTACCAATCGAGTGGACTCCTTGTTAGTCACGGGTAGGGAAAGGTAGTGATCGGGTGCTTACCCCGGGTACTTGAGGTACCGTGGGATCGTGGATGACACGAAAGCTTCCCGGATCATGTGGGTAAAGTGTGCAACCTCTGCAGAGTGTCAAACTATTCGAATAGCCGTGTCCACAGTCAAGGACGGTTGGGTGGCGCTGCTTAGACTATGTCCATATGTTTCTAAAAAATAACACGGTTTGGTGATATTGTTGATGTGATTCATGAGGAAGTCACGATGAGCTTGAGCATGAGTTGTTCATATCTCTTTCTTGAGGTTGATGTTTGTAACCTCCCGATACTTGCTGTAGACGCATTCATGTCCTTGGTAAATGTTGATCATACTTGCATGAGAAAAACTAGCTTTCCGCAAAAAAGCCATTTAAGCAGTAGAGCTTTGCATAATTCTTTTGTTATCACTCTTGGGTTGCTTGCGAGTACATTCAAAGTACTCATTGGCTTGCCACTGGTTATTTTATTGGCCAGGCATGAAAGATCAGGATATAATGAAGAGTACCTTGGTGATGAACATGCGAGCTAGGACTCTTCCCAGTTAGAATGCCTGTAGGGCTAAGGCAGATGGCGTGGGTCCAAGTTATTGATGAAGATTTCTGCTGCAATGTTATACTCAAGACTTGACCACAATGGCCATAATTTATGAAAGACAATATGTATGGATGTAAGAGTCTTGTTATTTAGCTTCTGTGTGTTCAGAGAGCATTGATCTCTGGGATCACAGTACACATGCATTTGGTGATCACGACTTATGAGTCGGGGTCCCCACACCGCTCAACCCCGGTTGGAGGACCAACGACTAGAAACTTGCCCAGCATGGCATCCATGGAGACCTTCACGGCGGCAACAACAATGTCCTGGGAGTCAGAGTCCATGGGATCAAGGAAGGAGGAGAAATCGAAGCCGGCGTCCTGGAGGTAGAGATCGCTGAAGACGCACATAAGGGCCGAGGAAGAAACCGAGCGCGCCTCACTTTCCACCAAAGAGCCAAACCGGTCGACAGCATCCTTGGGCACTGCCAGGACTTCAGGGAGCAGAGCAGTAGGGCTCTCCCTCGGGGCCATCGCCATCGCCTTCTTCAAGGGATCGTCCCCAAAGAGCGACCGCTGAGCCTTGTGGAACCTCACCTCGAGGGAGGCGAGGGTGTTGCGCTCCATGACAGCCACCTTCTTGGCCTCAGCAAGGGCCGCGTGGGCCACCTCACCTCCTCCTTCATCCTCGTCAGGCGGTCACGCTCCGCAGCCTGCCCCAAGGCCTCCTTCTTCACCTCGGCGTCTCGATCAGCGACGACAGCCTCCTGGGCCTTCAGCTTCTCCTCACGCTCCTGGAGCTGGCTGGCCTGGGCAGCCTGCTGATCCTGAAGAGCCTTCAGTTCAGCCTCCACCACGCGACACCGATCCTCAGCTTCTGTGGCCTCCTCCTGCGCCAGGTCACGCTTAGTGGCAACCACCCCGAGCACCTTATGGTCTTCCTCCATAGAGCCCCAGGCCGCACGGATAGACGCTTCGGCCTGAAGCCAACTAGAAATCAGCCCCAGTAGTCCCAAGGCCGAGCGCCGTCCGGGCCCCAAAGTTCACCCTGGAGGAGGTTCAGCGCCGCCCTTGCCTCCTCCAGGGCCCCAGAGGTGGCAGGAGCGCCATGGCCCGGCTGCACGCCCGCCAAGGGAGAAGACGTCCTTGAAACCAAGACAGAAGAAGACTCATCATTAGGAAGGACCAGGGGCTCCGAAGGCTGGGCAACCTCAGCAGCCACAGCGAGGATGGGTGCCGGCGGGGTCAGCACTGCGAAAGACGTTGGCACCTCCTAGGGACGAGCTTCCGTGCCCTAGGGAGATGGCATCACCACCGGAGCTGCAGGGGCCACGACACTCTCCTTCGTTAGGGTCGCGGCGGCCACTCCAGCGCCTTTGACCACGGCGACTTCCGCGCCCTGCTTCTGCTTCTTCGATGACTGCTGCCTAATGACATACGAAGATGCTAAGCATCGCTTCAAGAATCAACAAACAAGGCCAATGAGAAGACTTACCGGTCGGCGAAGACATAGCTCCTCTTCAGGCCCAGCAGCGGGCGCCGAGACGGGGCAGCTGGAGCTGAACTCTTGGGAGCAGGAGAAATCGCGGTTGGCGCCACTCGGGACGTCGGCGGCGAGGAGGAATGCTACCCGGAGGAATCAGCGCAGTCCTGCCCTTCTTCGCGGTCGTCCGCTTGGGCTGCTTCGAGGAGGACACCCCGGATCTCGTGGTGACTCTAGAAGGGTGAGCCACCTCCACCACCGGAGGTGCATCATCATCATCATCGTCAGGAAAGTCGCGGAGGAGCTCCCTCTGCCGCGGGGCAGAGGATTCCTCCACAACCTCGTCCTCAGTGGCCTCAGAGGATTGATCCCTGGAGGACAGGTCCACCAAGGAGGTAGGCGGCGGGGGAGGCCCCGCCCACACGAGCCCAACTCGTCGAAGACCGGCATGGAAGCGACGACCTCCTCCCCGTTGACCCGACAGTACAACGCGAGCCAATCCTCCGGAGGATTGCTCGGGTCCTTCCCCGTCAAGTAAATGAACACCTTGCTCAGCTCCTCCTTGGGGAGGGTGTCCTGGCGCAGGGAATCTTGTCATCGGTGCCCCAAGCTTCCACAAGGGGCGGGAGCGATCTTGGAGCGGCGCCAAGCGCTGCGTCAAGAACTTGTTGATGAACATGGCCCCCGTCAGCTTCTCACTCTTCAGGTCCCCCTCCATCTTCTTCACCAATGGCTTCAAGGAAGGGTTGGTGATCTTTTCAGAGAGCCACCCCTTCCCGGAGGAGGGGAACTCGGTCGGCAGCTCCAGCGAGCCCTGGGAGCACTTGGTATCCATCAGAACCCACCCCTTCATTGCGTCCTCCACCTTCTTCCCGGCGTGGGAGATCACGTTGCCGGCCCGGGCTGCAACGAAGCCAAAGCACCTAGCGGTATAGTCGCCATTCATGCGGAGGAAGAAGAAGTGGCGGAGCATGGTGACGGAGGGTATCACCCCCACGAACGCCTCGCAGTAAAAGGCAAAAATGGATAGGAGGAGGATGGAGTTGGGATGAATGTGGAGCGCGTGGAGGCCATAATGGTGAAGGACGGCGCAGAAGAAGCGGGAGAATGGGGGCACCAGTCCCGAGTACACGCTGTGCAGAAAGAAAGGGAAGAAGGTGTTGTTCGCGGGCTCCGGCGTAGCGGCGGCGACCTGGAGCGCCGTCCCCTTCCACTCGTTGTCTTCGCTTGCCGTCAGGAGGAGAACGGTCTGGAGCTTCTCCTCGGCCACAAAGGGCAAAAGCAGCACCGGCTCATACCAGGCGGGGCCAGCAGCCGAGACTAAGGCCGTGGTCTTCCCAGCAGCCATAGGGCGAAAGATTGGAGAGGAAAATCGGCAGATCTGGTGAGTTCTTTCGGAGCTGGGAGAAGGGGATCTGGAGCAAGGCGAAGAAGAGGCAATGAGAGCCTGGCGGTAGATGGTGGCCCTTTTGTCAGATGGGAACAGTTACCGAGGCAGCATGGGGAAGCGGAGTCGCCCACGTCCCATCAATCACCACTTGTCATCAAGGCCACGACGGTTAGGGCCCGCGGTGCTCCGCACTTGCTCTTTAGCTTCGCCTGGACGCCAAGCCCAAGCGCGCCTTGGGCCTGGTGGCTACTGTCAGTGTTCTGGATATGGGGGTATCCAGCCCTGCCTGCCTACAGCCCACCACATGGCTCCATCGACGGGCTGGTACGGCCCAGCTTCAGCATCAACAGCACAAGACCCTCGCGACGGGCCAAGCCTCGAGAGGCGGACGACGCCAAGACCCTCGAGGGGATCGGCCTCTTCAGGCTGGCTCCCAAGGGGCGGAGAGATCTATGCAAGGTTTACCTCACGAGGCTCAGCTGGCGTGAGCCATGACGACCAAGGCCAGGTGGGAGCCAGGCCGGCACTGCGTAGGTTTACTCTTCGGTGCAAAGGAGGCAGGCCGCAGGCGCGGAGTCCCGCGGAATCAGCCAAAGGTTTCCATTCTAGTGCAACAAGACCAAGACTGCCAGGACGAAGGTAATCGCCGAGCCCACTGCAGCGTCACAACCAGAGGCTTTTCGCAGGCGAAGACTACTTTTGTCAAGATAAGTTGTACTACTTGTCCCCTTTCAAATCCGGCCATTGTGGGATCCCTTCCCACCAACATTTGGAAGAGGACCAAGGCCACTATAAATAGGACTTAGCCACCACCATAGAGTGGCATCTGATCGGATCTGATCTAATCTGGTAGACATTTCCTCAGCTCTATCGTGCTCAAGAACACCTCACCTCCTGAGGCCAGTTCATCCACTGTACTAGTTCATCCTTGGCCCTCCGAGACAATCCACCAAAAAGCTGGAGTAGGGTATTACACCGCAAGGTGGCCCGAACTAGGATAAACTGCCATGTCTCTTTGTCTCTTTGAGCTCGTCGCGCTAGGCTTAGCAGGATCGCGAGTAGGAATGCTGGGTAGGTTGAGATCTCCGCACGCACCTCAGAGTTCGAACCTCTCAAGGGTTTGCGGAACCCGTAATCCGACAACTACGCGTCATATAGGACACTCACTCACGCGCGATACTTCCATCTGTGGGCCCGCAAGGTTGTCCTCCATCACTTTGGCCCAGCAAGGTTGTTTCTTTTGGGTTTGGGTTGCAGTAGGAGTATATAGTACACGTCAAAGAGGGGAGGAGGGGGGCTGGGGCAGCACATATATACGCTACAAAAAAAAGACACATCCGTGACATTTTGGGCCGAACGAATTTTTTTCCTGCCATGCTTATGACACTTCTATGATGATAATTATGACAAAACCCGGTATCATCATAGATGTGGTGGGCTCCAACTTCTATGACAAAAAATCATGACTGAAAATGGGCTTTTCAACCTGGGCGGGCCAGAGATGCAGCTGCATGACCATTCTTTGGGCCGTCCTTGACAGAAAAACCATGGTAGAAGCGAGGGCGAGGAAAATATCGGGGAGTTCCGGTTACGGTGGGTGGTTGGGACCGAGCGATGCATAGAGGGAATGCGCATTTCTCTCATACACGGACGCGTGTTGGTGCGAGGCGTTGGGCTCAAACTGAACCCAAGCGGGGCGTTCGCCTACTGAACCCGAGCGATTGCACTGGCTACGCGTTACTAAACCCGAGCGATCGATCGATCCCTGGCTGCTAACTGGACCCGATCGAGCGATTCCTTCGCTACTGCTGTTAACTGAAGTCGATCGATCCTGCTGCCTCTTGATGAACCGTGAGTATTGTTGGGGGTTGGATGAACAATTCCCGGTGGGGGTTGGATGAACAGGACCCCGTGGTAGTAGATGCCATTGCCGCTGGATGAACATAACCCTGATCGAGCCGGTTGGGGGTGGATGAGTTGGACCCCCGTGGAGGGCTGGTTGAACAGTAGCTGGTGGAGGGCTGGACGAACAGTAGCCCGTGGAGGGCTGGTTGAACAGTAGCCGGTGGAGGCTGGATGAACAGGAGCCCATGGATGAATAGTAGTTGGTGGAGGTAGGAGGGAGACGCCGTGGATGAACAGTTGCAGGTGGAGGCTGGAGGAGGTCGATGGTGGATGAACAGTAGCCCGTGGAGGCTGGAGGGAGGCAGTAGACGATGGATGAACAGTAGCCTATGGAGTCCCGTTTTGCGATATGCCACACCCCTCCCGATGAATAGGACCCCCGTTTCGACCATAGGAGGTCGAAGAGAAGTTTATTTCCTCCGTTTCACGGTATGCCACACCCCTCCCGATCAACAGGACCCCGTTTAGACCATAGGAGGTCAAAGAGAAGTCTGTTTTGTCCGTTTTGCGGTACGCCAGACCCCTCCCGATGAACAGGATCCCGTTTGGACCGTAGGTGGTCGAACAGAAGGCCGTTTCCTCTGTTCTGCGGTATGCCTGGCCTCGTTTCGGCTATTCCGTCCAAGCCGGTTGGCTCCCGATGAACAGGACGCATTTCGTTGCTTCCCGATGAACATGATGCAGTTTCTCTGTTCCGACCCAACCGGTTGGCTGCCGATGAACATGATGCCATTGCTGCCCTCCGCTGCCTCTCCATGTACACGAGCCCATACCGTACATATGCATGAGTAGGCGTTCGAAACCCGCCCATATGTACGTATGTATGTGTACACAATATAGACAGGACTGCCTGAACAGCTACCGCTCCTTACTGGGCCACGGTTCATCGTGGCAGAAAGACCAATGGACTAGTATGTACGTACACGTTTGCGACCAGAATGACAACGCTATGTAGCTTCGACCGTGTGGGTCTCGGATGTCAGGGAGGATAAGGAGGCACTTCCTTGCATGCGAAGATGTAGCTGGTGGATCCGAGCTAATGGGGGAGGATTCTTTTTTTTGCGCTTAATAAGGAGGCACTTCCTTGCGTGCGAACATGTAGCTCGTGGGTCCATGTGTGAGCCTCACCACGTATAGTCCTCTTCCGATTGCTGTCGTTTGTTGACCACGTTGACCATGTCGCGCGGACAACACCAGGTGGTGGATGACGGTGAGGCAGGGAATGACGCGGAGCCTGGGAACATGCGGAGGGTATTACGAGGGTTGACTGGTTCGGCTGTGGTGTGAGGCTGTCGTCGCTGCAAAATAACATGGGGTGTGGGTGAGTAGAGGGATGGCCTGGCTAGCGGTGGGAGTAGTAGGGGCGGTGAGGCCTCCACGGCAGCATGGCCGACCACGGGACGCTGGAGCACCCGGTGGTTTGGATGACTGGAGCAAGAAAATCAGAGGTTGAAGAAGCAGGACGACCGTTGGATGTTAACAATCCAACGGTCACTGGTGATAGAATCATTTGTTGACTAAGTTGACAAAGTCCTCCGTACGCGTTAACTTAGTAGGGCCACAAGTCAGCCTCCAAATCTGGTGGGCCCCAGCTGTCATGGGCAGCACTCGTTATTTTTTGCTTAATAAGGAGGCACTTCCTTCCATGCCAAGATATAGCTGGTGGGTCCCAGCTGTCATTGGGAGTGGCATAATAAGGAGGTACTTGCAGGCGTGCAGCCATGGACCATGTGGGTCCCAATTGTCAGCCTCTCCATGTACATCCCTCTTTTGATGTTGTCATTTGTTGACAACGTTGACCACGCCATGCCGAGAACACCAGCGCGATGGACGAAAGCGAGACCTAGGAAGGGAATGACCTGGAGGTGACGAAGCCACAACAGTGGAGGGATGTGGATGATTATAGGGATGTCCTGGCCAGTGGTGGGAGTAGTAGGGGGCGATGAGGCCTACGTGGCAGCACACCAGCCACGGGTGGCGGGGGCAAGCTGTCCCGCCGGCGCTGGATTTGGCGGCTAGAGCAAGAAGATCAGAGATTGAAGAAGCACGACGGCCGTTGGATTGACATCCAATGGTTACGACTGCTAGAATCGTTTCTTGACGTATATGATAAGTAAAAAAATCTTGCATACGTGTCAACTTAGTACGCCCACATGTCAGACCATTCCCTATTTTTTTAATAATTTACAACTCATTGCAACTTCTTATGCAATTTATTGCAGTCCCTTTTTTGTTGGCCAGAGCCAAGGTTAAAATTTAAACAAAATTTCACATATTTTGGTGGGGTCCAAACTATTTTTAATACCGAAATGTCGAGCCAGATTTAAAGTACTTTGAAGATATATTTAAATTAGGTTAAAGCCCAGTGAAATTGGAATCTGAAAATGTGAAAAAAAATCAGAAATTGTAAAGTAATTGCTAATTTGTCGTCTATTTTTTATATTTACAGCCCATTTCATATTACTTTCAAGATTTGCAGCCGTCTTGAAAGAGTTGCAGTCCATCAGGGCGTAGAAAAATAAGTAGGCCTGGATAGGGTATTCTTCATAAAAAATAAACTGGGCTAATTTTCACAAAGAAAAAATAGCTGGGCTGGTCATGTGGTGAACGTAAAATATAAGGCTGGGCTAGACGGGCCACAACCCAGTTGAAACCCCACTCCGTCTCAACAATAACAAAAAAATACTGCTCGAGCAGCTACGTCCCAGGTGTCTCCCGATCTTGTGCTGTTCTCATGTCTATTGACTATATACGCTGACAATGTCGTGGGTCCCAGATGTCAGGAAACCACTAGGAGGAAGCATTTTCTTTTTCTATATGCTGACAATGGAGAATATAAAAATGAGGAACTTGCTTGCGTACGACCATGGACATGGTGGGTCCCTATGGTCATCCTCTCCACATACAATCCTCTCCTGATTCCTCTTGTTTGTTGACCATGTTGACAACGCGAGAGGTCAGCGCCGTAGCGAGCGCGCAAAAGCGCAGAGGACGATGACAGGCCTTAGACACCGGCGTTAAAGATTTAGGAGACGATGGGGCGGTGATGCATGCGCTGAGGCGCAGCCAGCCGTGGGAGGCGGAAGCAGGCGGCCCCACCGGCGCTGGTTTGGTTTTGGCGGCTGGAAGAAGACGAGACTGAAGAAACACGACAGACTATAAAAGCAGTAGGAGTACTTAACAACCTTAAGTCAAACCAGCAGGGGCACTTAACAACCATAGCTGAAAGCAGAACGAGTACTTATACAGGTTTAACCGTACAAAGCACGCCTCGAACAATGCTACTTCTCCTAGAGTTAACCAAGGGTGAGGCCACCAAGCCCAGGGGAAGGCCCAGGCACCACCCCGCACATCCACAACCTTCTGAAAGCGGCTGCATCTCGCAATGTGGTCAATAGACAAGGTATTTGCTTTAGAGCCATGGAAAAGCATGAGCATAACCTTCTGTCCTATTCTCCAAGATGGACGGGCCTTCATTATTTGAGACCACCCATGAATAAGTATCTTTTCACCTCCAAGGGGAATGGAGTAGGTCGACATAAACGTCATGTTGTGACCAAGCACAAGTCTGACCCGACCATGGTCAGGCATATGTATAGGAACAATAGAACTGGGTAGTTTCTGTTTCAAGAAGAGCACAACCGTAAAACTGTGTATAAGCAAGAGTTTACGAACAACATATATAATAGAAAACAACTCGTACAATAAGTTTCTTGACATAGTTGGACCCGTTCAACATGTGTAGCAATGGCACACATATTCCATGTGGCCTTCCACCATTGAAACGCCCCACAAGCACCTCAAGACAATCAATAAAAGTGTAGGAACTTGTGGATGTCGCCCAGTCAACTTCAGTGCCATTAGTAATAGTCGAGTTCTTATAGAATAACAAATGAGTAGCGTGCTTAACATTGAAATAACCTACACGTGTCACCAATTGTAAGAAATATTATGTCGGTGTACATAAGTATGGGCCTTTCTGTACCCCTTGTGCACGGGCAGTCGTAGCCACACCTGTGGCAAGGCTTGCCGGGGAAGTAAAAGGTAAGGGACAAGACTACCAAGACAGCATTCAAGCCAGTGAATAAAGAGTAGGAGACAAGCTAGGCCTCCCCCGGCAACACCCTCGCTGGGGCGGCCTATGTAGCCCTGGCGAGAGCCATGCCAAGGCGGCTTGCGAAGCACCTGCAAGTCCACCGCCCTTGAAGCTGAGAGCTTTGGCACCATCAACAAGATCAAGACCAAGACTCGGGGGCGCATGTGTAGTAGCATGCAGATCTTTGGGAAGATTGGTGGCCTGCAGGTCTACATGGAAACCAGAAGGCAAAGGCTCCCGGCAAGGCCCTTGCCGAGGACGACTTCGAGGCCCCGGCCAGACTCTTGCCGGGGACAATTGCGGGGCCACGGCTGGGCCCACACCCGGCAATGTTCTGCCACCCCACAGTTGTTCCAGCACGGCGACAAGCTTGCCAATTAGGCAGACGCTTGCGTGGCGGCATGCAGATCCTCAGCCAACTAAGCAAACACCTGCGTGGTAGCATGCGGATCTTCGTGAAGATCCCACCACCGCGCCAGCACAGCCGCTAGCTAGTTAGCTTGGTGTTACATGCCTCGTTAGCCTAGATGCGTGTCAAGGCAGGTTGAGGCGGCACGAACGAGACGGGTTCTATTACCATCCCCGATAAAGTTGGAGGGCACGTAAGCAGCGCATTTAATGCATTTGTCCTACAACGTCAGCAATATGCTTGTACACTTTAGCTACTTTACACCTCCTGTGTGCCACTATGGCGACCCCTTTGACATATTAAAGGAGGCCCAAGGCGTACTAGAGAAGGATTCAGACTTTTTGAACTGGGCATGCATCGCAGCTAGTCTAGAACTCAAGAACACCCAATATACACTCAAAGCAGGACTAGGGTTTTATGCTCCACAGCGGCCCAAACCTGGGTAAAAATCCCTCGTGCTAATCACCGGACCTGCTCTTTGTGCATTCCTACACCCCGCCAACCGTAGAAAGGATCCTCGTGATCCCATAGGTGTCGTTCCCCCAACATATTAGTTAGAAGTAGCACCTTCATGAGAGAAGAAAATCACAAATCATTGCTACTTCTGAAGTTAAATTGTGACTAGTTAGATAGAATAGGTGGATTAAGAAATAATCGAGGCAACAAGCAAGAACCAGATACAAAACTAACATGGATGAACTACTGGAACGACGTCAAGGTGGAAGATCACTTTGAAGATGAGACCAGGTTCTGCTATTTCCATCAACATTCGTGCGCCAACTTTCAGTCTGTAACACTTGAGAAAGTTTATCCTAGTTCGGCCATAAAAAAAGCAACGATCTTCTTGGTTCATGAACCCAACTCGGAACTTATATCCATGGCTTCTCTTCAGTGTGACCATTAAACTGGTGTATTCAGTTTTGGCAAGGCTGACCATCTTGAGTACATGTGTTCTGGCAAAGCAAGGAATGCACTACACGAAAACTAATATGAGAACACAATGTATTCGCTATCCAAATCTAGAAATAATTCCCTCCTTCATGTTAGTGCTGACCATGATACTAGTACCTTTTATCCAAATATAGCAATCCAAATTTCCAAATTAGTCGACAACATGTTCAAAAACATCCACCCTCCCGGATAGAAAAGATGATTCTAGGAACATACTGTGAGCATTTTAAAATCCCGTGTTAGGATGAGAAGGAACAAGTGTGGCGTCTCGCCGAGGGTGCAGAAACCTGTATGGTCCTCGCACTTTGGGCACTTCAAATGAAACACACTAGATTCAGTAGTTAGAAAAATGCATCAACGACGGCGGCTGCCATCCTAGGATTACCTGCGACCAAGGGACCAGGATTTATCGGGGATGGATGAAGAACTCGTACCTAGTTTTCCATGAGAAAACCCTATGCAATCGACGAGAGGGGGTTTTCTCTGAACAAGCAGACGAGGGAGAAGAGGATTCAGGCCCAGTGAGTGAGGGGGTTTTCTGTGAACAAGCAGACGAGGGAGAAGGGGATTCATCCCAAGTGAAATATTGCTGCTTCGTCCGTCCAGCTTACTGCTAAAGCCGGAAAGGTGGTTTTTTTGTGATCTGACGGCTCATTGGGCATTACTGCGATGCTATGACCGGGGTGAGTCTACCGTGCAGTTGTGCACTCTAATTTGGTGCATGGCACGTGGACCCTGTTGCTGGATGCCACACATATCAGCAAAAGGAAGTAGAAAGGCAGGAGTAACTAGTTACAGATGAATATATTTTTGACAGAGAGATACTCCCTCTGTAAAGAAATATAAAAATATTTTATATCACAACTTTATACATAAGAAAAATTAGGGGAATATGTATAACATAATATGGTAGTTCAGCTGAGAATATAATACTCAAACAGGCTCGCGGTTCTAGACTTTGGGCCACAGGCCTGCATGGGCCCATGTGTTCTACCTCTGCGCATTTCATATTGCAAGCGATCGGTACGGTGCAGGTTTTAGATGTTGTCACAAGGCGAATACAGAAAATTGAATAAAGCACGACAGCAGTTAGAATGAAATCGAACGATAGTTCCTAACCAGCAATCAGAGTTGCAATTCTATCAACGATATCCTACGTGATAAATAATACTATAGTACTACTTATACACAGGACACTTGTTTCACCATGCCATATTATTACATCAAAATCTCTCAGAGGATACATCAGTTCGGCAGTTGCATGCAGCTACTGAAGAATTTCAAAGTTGATTTGGACTAGCTCTCCTTGCCGAGAAAGTTCAATTTTGACATCATCCCCTACCACAAGATTTGATTTGGATTTGAACCTTGACCATCCTTTAGGATCAGTCATCATGCGACCATCCTTTGTACTTACGTATATTGAGAAGGTTCATTTACACCAAGGCTGCGCATGGTAATAGAAACTTGGCCACAGTCGCCTGGATTGTTGAACAACTCCCTTGTTGCTCTAGGAATTCTCTGTTTGCAAACAAGAAGACATACACAAATAGTTAGATCAACACAGTGAATCATGTGAAACAACATGAAAGAAAAAAGAACGAAGCACTTGGGAGGCCAATGCTTACCAAGAAGGTGGAGATGTCGGTTTTTCTAAGGACTTTGGTATATGCAGTGTGAATTGGAGCCCAGATTGTTGCCGGTGCAACTTCTGGTTCCATTGCTGCTGCACGGGCCGGAGTAGATGCAAGTGCAACTTCAATAGTTGGTGGAAGTGTCGGAGACGTTGCTGGTGCCCGTTGATACGTCCATTTTGCATCATGTTTACCTACTGTTATTTATGTTGTTTTATTGTATAATGCTTTTTGGAGTAATTATAATGCCTTTTCTGTCATAATATGCAAGGTATACTCAAAGGGGAAGAATTCTGGCAGCAAACACCAACATGATGAAAGTGACTAGATGAAATTCCTGTGTACCCTCAAGAACACTTTGCTTATCATAAGAGACCATTTTGGCCTGTCCTTTGCCTCAAAAAGATTGGGCCAACTTGCTGCACTTTTGTTACTACTATCGTTACTTGCTCGTTACAAATTATCTTGCTATCAAACTACTCTGCTACTTACAATTTTAGCACTTGCAGACATTACCTTTGCTGAAAACCACTTGTCATTTGCTTCTGCTCCTAGTCGGGCTCGACGCTCTTACGTATCGAAAAGGCTACAATTGACCCCATATACTTGTGGGTCATCAAGGCTATTTTCTGGCACCGTTGCCGAGGAGTGAAGCACTTCTGGTAAGTGGAAATTGGTAAGTGAGGGAGTCCCGGACTAGGGGGTGTCCGGATAGCCGAACTATCATCTTCGGCCGGACTCCTGGACTATGAAGATGCAAGATTGAAGACTTCGTCTCGTGTCCGGATGGGACTTTCCTTGGCGTGGAAGGCAAGCTTGGCGATATGGATATGTAGATATCCTACCATTGTAACCGACTCTATGTAACCCTAACCCTCTTTGGTGCCTATATAAACTGGAGGGTTTTAGTCCGTAGGACGAAGAACAATCATACCATAGGCTAGCTTCTAGGGTTTAGCCTCTCTGATCTCGTGATAGATCTACTCTTGTACTACCCATATCATCAATATCAATCAAGCAGGAGTAGGGTTTTACCTTCATCGAGATGGCCCGAACCTGGGTAAAAACGTCGTGTCCCTTGTCTCATGTTACCATCTGCCTAGACGCACAGTTCGGGACCCCCCTACCCGAGATCTGCCGGTTTTGACACCGACAGTAAGGAAACATTATTACTACGTGCTGAAATTTATTGTCACTTGCTACTATGGAAAACAATCCTTTGAGGGGTTGGTTCGGGGTATATTCACCTTGACCGGAACCACAATTATTTGCCCCTCAACCAACTGCACCTACTGAATATATTGAATATGAAATTCCTTCGGGTATGGTAGAACAACTGCTAGCTAATCCTTATGCAGGAGATGGAACCGAACATCCTGATATGCACTTGATATATGTGGATGAAATTTGTGGATTGTTTAAGATTGAAAGTTTAGCCAGAGATGAAGCTCAGAAGAAGGCTTTCCCTTTTTCTTTTAAGGAAGAAGCATTGACATGGTATAGGCTATGCGATGATATTGGATCTTGGAACTGGAATCGGTTGAAATTGGAACTCCATCAAAAAAATTATTCTATGCATCTAGTTCATCGTGATTGGAATTATATATATATATATATATATATATATATATATATATATATATACATATATATATATATTTGGCCTCGTGAAGGAGAAAGTATCGCTCTAGCTTGGGGGAGGCTTAAGTCAATGTTATATTCAAGCCCCAATCATGAGCTCTCAAGAGAAATTATTATTCAAAATTTTTATGCTCAGCTTTCTCGTAATGATCAATCCATGCTCGATACTTCTTGTACTGGTTCTTTTATGAAGAAGACTATTGAATTCCGGTTGGATCTTTTAGAAAGAATTGAATGCAAATATGAAGATTGGGAACTCGACGAAGGTAAAGAGTCAGGTATTGAACCTAAGTTTGATTGTGTTAAATCTTTTATGAATACCGATGCTTTTCAAAAGTTTAGAACTAAATATGGACTTGACTCCGAGATAGTGGCTAACTTTTTTGAATCTTTTACTACTCATGTTGATCTCCCTAAGGAGAAGTGGTTTAAATATCACCCGCCTATTAAAGAAGAAATTAAAGAACCAGTAAAAGCTAAATAAGAAACTATCATTTACAATGTTGATCCAGTTGTTCCCACTGCTTATATTGAAAAACCACATTTCCTTGTTAGGATGATGTAACATGCTAAAGTTTCAACTTTGGTTAACAAAAGTTATATTAGAACACCCAAACCAGCTAAACAAGTCAAGGTTGAACCTAGTGCTGCTATGATTAAAGATCTCTTGGTCGATAATATTGATGGGCATGTTATTAACTTATGTGATGAAGCTTCTAGAATTGCTAAACCCGATAAAAAAGATAAACATAGACCAGTTGTTGGCATGCCTATTGTCTCAATTAAGATAGTAGATCATTGTTATCATGGTTTATGTGACATAGATGCTAGCGTTGTGCTATTCCGTTTTCCTTATATGAAGAAATTAAGAATGAAATAGCACCTGCTGAAATACAAGACATAGATGTTAGTGTTAAACTTGCTAAAAGAGATACTATTTCACCAATTAGGATTCTCAGAGATATTGAAGTCTTGTGTGGGAAAATAAAATACCCTATTGATTTTCTTGTTCTTGGTTCCCACAAGATGACTTTTGTCCCATTATCTTTGGTAGAACTTTCTTGAACACCGTCAATGCAAGAATAGATTGTGAGAAACAAACTATCGGTGTTAGCTTTGGTGATGAATCTCATGAATTTAATTTTTCCAAGTTTAGAACAAAACCTCATGAGAAAGAGTTGCCTAGTAAGGACGAATTTATTGGTCTTGCTTCTATTGTTTTACCTCCTACTGATCCCTTAGAACAATATTTGCTAGACCATGAAAATGATTTGCATATGCGTGAAATAAATGAAATAGATAGATTCTTTTTCGAACAACAACCTCTTCGTAAACACAATCTGCCTATTGAAACTCTGGGAGGTCCTCCTCCACCTTAAGGTGATCCTATGTTTGAATTAAAACAATTTCCAGACACTTTGAAATTTGCTTATCTTGATGAGAAAAAGATATATCATGTTATTATTAGTGCTAGCCTTTCAGAACATGAATAAGAAAGATTATTGAAAGTTCTAAGGTAGCATGGAGCTGCTATTGGATATACTCTTGATGATTTAAGGGCATTAGTCCCACTCTATGTTATCACAAGATTAATATGGAACCTAATGATAAACCCCTTGTTGATCACCAACACTGTTAAATCCGAAGATGAAAGAAGTGGTAAGACCGGAAATATTGAAACTTTTGGAAGCAGGTATAATCTATCCTATAGCTGATAGTAGATGGGTAAGTCCTGTTCATTGTGTCCCTAATAAGGGAGGTATTACTGTTGTCCCTAATGATAAGAATAAGCTTATTCCACAAAGAATTGTCACATGCTATAGGATCGTAATTGATTATAGAAAATTAAACAAAGCAACTAGAAAAGATCATTACCCTCTGCCTTTTACTGATCAAATGTTAGAAAGATTATCTAAGCACACACATTTTTGCTTCCTTGATGGATATTCTAGTTTTTCACAAATACTTGTTTCACAACCAGATCAAGAAAAGACCACTTTTACTTGTCCTTTAGGAAACATATGCCTTTTGGTTTATGCAATGCACCTGCTACCTTTCAAAGATGTATGACTGCTATATTTTCTGATTTTTGTGAAAAGATTGTTGAGGTTTTCATGGATGTCTTTTTTGTTTATGGGAAGTATTTTGATGATTGTTTGAGCAATCTTGATCGAGTTTTGCAGAGATGTGAACAAACAAATCTTGTCTTGAATTGGGAGAAGTGCCACTTTATGGTTAACGAAGGTATCGTTTTGGGCCATAAATTTTTTTTAAAGAGGCATTGAGGTGGACAAAGCCACGGTTGATGCAATTTAGAAAATACCATGTCCTAAAGATATCAAAGGTATTCGTAGTTTCCTTGGTCATGCTGGTATCTATAGGAGGTTTATCAAATACTTTTCTAAAATTTCTAGGCCTCTTACAAATCTTTTGCAAAAGGATATTCTTTTTTTGTTTGATGATGATTGTTTGGAAGCCTTTGAAACACTAAAGAAAGCCTTAATTACTGCACCTGTTTTTCAACCACCTGATTGGAACTTGCCTTTTGAGATTATGTGTCATGCTGGTGATTATGATGTTGGTGATGTTCTAGGACAAAGAATTCATAAGAAATTAAATGTTATCCATTATGCTAGTAAAACTCTAGACAGTGCTCAACGAAATTATGCTATTACTGAAAAATAATTCTTAGCAGTGGTCTTTGCTTGTGATAAATTTAGGACCTACATTGTAGATTCTAAAGTAATTGTTCACACCGACCATGCTACTATAAACATCTTATGGAAAAGAAGGATGCTATACCTAGACTCATTAGGTGGGTTCTTCTGCTACAAGAATAAGATTTGCATATCATTGATAGGAAAGGAGCAGAGATCCCCATAGCTGATAACTTGTCTAGGCTTGAAAATATTCTTGACGACCCACGACCAATTAATGATAGCTTTCCTGATGAACAATTAGCTGCAATAAATGTTTCTACTAGTACACCTTGGTATGCTGACTATGCTAATTATAATTGCTGATAAATACATACCACCAAGCTTTGCATACCAACAAAAGAAAAAAAATTCTTCTATGATTTAAGATATTACTTTTGGGACGACCCACATCTTTATAAAGCAGGAGTAGATGGTATTATTAGACGTTGTGTACCTAAGAATGAACAGGAACAAATCCTACAGAAATGTCACTCCTAGGCTTATGGAGGACATCACGCGGGAGACAGGACCGCTCATAAGGTATTGCAAAATGGTTTTTATTGGCCTACTCTCTTCAATGATGTCCGTAAGTTTGTCCTGTCTTGTGATGAATGTCAAAGAATAGGTAATATCGATAAGAGTCAAGAAATGCCTATGAATATTCACTTGCTGTTGAACCATCTGATGTTTGGGGATTAAATTTCATGGGACCTTTCCTTCCTCTAATGGGTATACTCTGTCATGCCCAATATGCGACCCTATCCAAAAGGAACTCGAAGGTCCCACCAAGGATAGACCCGCATATTGGAACACTTTTGCAAGGTGGATATCATTAGATCAACATTACATAAATAGATGGGGATACATACAGAAGGCATACAATGCCACATGAAAACAACATCATCTTACATAAGAGCACCATCCGACTACGGATGAAACACAAACAGAAGCTCAAACGACATCCACCCTGCTAGCCCAGGCTGCCGACCTGGAACCTATCCCCTGATCGAAGAAGAAGCAGAAGAAGAACTCCAAACAAGCAAACATCACTCTCGCGTCATGATCATCGCATAACCTGTACCTGCAACTGTTGTTGTAGTAATCTGTGAGCCACGAGGACTCAGCAATCCCATTACCATGGGTATCAAGACTAGCAAAGCTTAATGGGAAAGGAAGGGGTAAAGTGGTGAGGTTGCAGCAGCGGCTAAGCAAGTATGGTCGCTAACATACACAAATAAGAGCGAGAAGAGAGCAAGCGGAACGGTCGTCATCTAGTAAAGATCAAGAAGTGCTCCTGAACTCCTACTTATGTCAGGCATAACCCAGAAACCGTGTTCACTTCCCGGACTCCGCCGAGAAGAGACCATCACGGCTACACACGCGGTTGATGCATTTTATTTCGGATCTGGTGTCAAGTTATCCACAACCGGACATTAACAAATTCCCATCTGCCACATAACCGCGGGCACGGCTCTCGAAAGTTTATACCCTGCAGGGGTGTCCCAACTTAGCCCATAATAAGCTCTCGCGATCAACGAAGGATATACCTTCTCCCAGGAAGACCCGATCAGTCTCGGAATCCCGGTTTACAAGACATTTCGACAATGATAAAACAAGACCAGCAAAGCCGCCCGATGCGCCGATAATCCAGATAGGAGCTGCACATATCTCGTTCTCAGGGCAACACCGGATAGGTCAGCCTACGAGTAAAACCAGCCCTGGAGTTGCCCCGAGGTGGCCCCACAGTCTGCCCGGTTCGGACAAACACTTAGACAAGCACTGCCCCGGGGGGGCTAAAATAAAGATGACCCTTGGGTTAATTACTCCCAAGAGAAAGGTAGGTGGTGGTGAGGCAAATGGTAAAACCAAGGTTGGGCCTTGCTGGATGAGTTTTATTCAAAGCGAACTGTCAGGGGGGTCCCATAAATCACCCGACCGCATAAGGAACGCAAAATCCGGGAACATAACACCGGTATGACGGAAACTAGGGCGGCAAGAGTGGAACAAAACACCAGGCATAAGGCCGAGCCTTCCACCCTTTACCAAATATATAGATGCATTAATAATATAAGAGATATTGTGATATCCCAACATAACCCTGTCCACCATGGAACAATCTTCAACTTCACCTGCAACTAGCAACGCTATAAGAGGGGCTGAGCAAAGCGGTAACATAGCCAAACAATGGTTTGCTAGGAATGGTGTCAAAGGTTAGAGGTTCATGGCAATTTGGGAGGCTTGAAGAGCAAAAGATAGGTAATGCAGCATAGCGATAGAACGAAGCAACTAGCATAGCAATGATTGTAGTGAGATCCAGGGTAGCGGTCATCTTGCACCTGCGAGGTTCCAGAGAGAGAGAGAGCGAGATGAGAGAGATCGGGCCAGAGGAGGAAGAAGGAGATGGGGACGGGTGCGGGCCTGGCCTGGGGTCGCTGGTGGGTGGCTCCGACGGGCCGGACGAGGAGGCGAAGAGGGGCGGGCAACGGGTCCTGGATCGGTCTCCTCCCGATCTGGAGCTCACGGGGGCGCTCGGGAGCGGCGGCGGGCGGCGGCGAGCCCGGTTCGGCCCGGGGACGGGCCGTCGATGGGCCTCGGGCGGGCCTGGTGCGGTGGAGGCGCGGGGACGACGCGCGATTGGACGAGGCGGCGGCAGAGCTGACGTGGCAGCGCGCCATTGGCCGGAGCGACGTGTCCGGCGGACATGTTCCACGCGGATGGACATGTCCGGCGGCGTGAGGAGGAAGACTGCTAGGGTTGGACTGCGGGATTTCGGAGGGGGAGGCATTTATATAGGTAGAGGGATCTAGGAGAGTCCAAATGAGGAGCGGTTTTCGCCCACATGATCGTGATCGAACGACCGAGAGCATGGAGGGGAGATTGCTGGGTTTTGGTCCACTTTGGAAGGGGTGTTGGGCTGCAAACAAAAGAGGCCTTTGCGTTTACCCGGTTAACCGTTGGAGTATCAAACGACCTCCAAATGGCACGAAACTTGACAGGCGGTCTATCGGTGCTATACCAAGGCCGCTTGGCAAACCTTGGGACATTCGAGAAAGTTTAACACCCACTCACGAAGAGAGGCAAAAGGGGAACGCCGGAGGACATAGGAGTGTCGGATTGCAAAACGGACAACGGGGAAAATGCTCGGATGCATGAGACGAACACGTATGCAAAATGAAATGCACAAGATGACATGATATGAAATGCAGATGATGAAATGGCAAAGTGCAACATGCAAACAAAAGACATGGCAACGAAGGCGAATAACTGGAATACACCTGGCGCAACGAATCCGGGGCGTTACAACAAGACCTGTGGGTTAGGGCCCACTAAAAGAAAACACCGTTGGAAAGGGATGTTGAAGAGGTAGATGATGCATTTGAATGAGGTGACAACCTCGAATCAATTCAAACACAAACAACTCTTCTGAGATGTCTTGAACACTCCGGAAGGATAAACTAGCGAGGGCGAACAAGCAGAGAAAACACTTGAGCCGAGGAAAAGAATATGATCAGCCCAAAAAACTTGAATTGAATCTACCGGAAAAGAGATGAAGAATGACGAACGAGACGAGAATTCACCGGTTGAAATAATTGAGGGAAGAGTGAAGAGGTTCCACACGAATGAAATTGATGGTCGAAAGAGATTCAGGCTCCGGGAAGAAGAGGGTGGGAGGGCGGGAAAAAGAAAGACAACTTGAAAGGGGAAAACGACGAATATCTTGAAGAGAAAACACCGGTTGAAATCATTGAGGAAAGAAAACAAAGACTTCACACGAGTAGGATGGATACTCGATTACGGTCTCTGGTTTCGAGAAGAAGAAGGGAGCGCGGGTGGGAAAAACAAGGACAACTTCGGGCAGGGAAACAACATCGATCGAAAAGAGCTGAGGATTGATCTCCCAAAGACAAAGAGGTTCGAATCAGCTTGACGAGGAATGCGCCGGACAAAAGAGGATGGACAACGAACGAAAAATAACCACGTGATCCTAAAGAAAAATTTGAACGGGAAGAGGAGTAATTCAAGACATCTACGTCAAGATTCCTCACCAGAGCGACGAAGGGGCACAGGAGTAAAAAGAATTCCTACTCTCCGATACAACTAGACTCCAAAAACAGTTTTCTTCTAGACTCAACAACGGCCAAACTACACGATCAATCAAGGGGGCTCCTAAGGTCGGTCAAGGCTCTGATACCAACTGGTCACGCCCAATATGCGACCCTATCCAAAAGGAACTCGAAGGTCCCACCAAGGATAGACCCGCATATTGGAACACTTTTGCAAGGTGGATATCATTACATCAACATTACATAAATAGATGGGGATACATACAAAAGGCATACAATGCCACACGAAAACAACATCATCTTACATAAGAGCACCATCCGACTACGGATGAAACACAAACATAAGCTCAAACGACATCCACCCTGCTAGCCCAGGCTGCCGACCTGGAACCTATCCCCTAATCGAAGAAGAAGCAGAAGAAGAACTCCAAACAAGCAAACATCGCTCTCGCGTCATGATCATCGCATAACCTGTACATGCAACTGTTGTTGTAGTAATCTATGAGCCACGAGGACTCAGCAATCCCATTACCATGGGTATCAAGACTAGCAAAGCTTAATGGGAAAGGAAGGGGTAAAGTGGTGAGGTTGCAGCAGCGGCTAAGCAAGTATGGTGGCTAACATACGCAAATAAGAGCGAGAAGAGAGCAAGCGGAACGGTCGTCATCTAGTAAAGATCAAGAAGTGATCCTGAACTCCTACTTACGTCAGGCATAACCCAGAAACCGTGTTCACTTCCCGGACTCCGCCGAGAAGAGACCATCACGGCTACACACGCAGTTGATGCATTTTAATTCGGATCTGGTGTCAAGTTATCTACAACCGGACATTAACAAATTCCCATCTGCCACATAACCGCGGGCACGACTCTCGAAAGTTTATACCCTACTGGGTGTCCCAACTTAGCCCATGATAAGCTCTCGCGATCAACGAAGGATATACCTTCTCCCAGGAAGACCCGATCAGTCTCGGAATCCCGGTTTACAAGACATTTCGACAATGGTAAAACAAAACCAGCAAAGCCGCCCGATGCGCCGACAATCTCGATAGGAGCTGCACATATCTCTATCTCAGGGCAACACCGGATAGGTCAGCCTACGAGTAAAACCAGCCCTCGAGTTGCCCCGAGGTGGCCCCACAGTCTGCCCGGTTCGGACCAACACTTAGACAAGCACTGGCCCGGGGGGGGCTAAAATAAAGATGACCCTTGGGTTAATTACTCCCAAGAGAAAGGTAGGTGGTGGTGAGGCAAATAGTAAAACCAAGGTTGGGCCTAGCTGGCGGAGTTTTATTCAAAGCGAACTGTCAGGGGGGTCCCATAAATCACTCGACCGCGTAAGGAATGCAAAATCCGGGAACATAACACCGGTATGATGGAAACTAGGGCGGCAAGAATGGAACAAAACACCAGGCATAAGGCCGAGCCTTCCACCCTTTACCAAATATATAGATGCATTAATAATATAAGAGATATTGTGATATCCCAACATAACCCTGTCCACCATGGAACAATCTTCAACTTCACCTGCAACTAGTAACTCTATAAGAGGGGCTGAGCAAAGCGGTAACATAGCCAAACAACGGTTTGCTAGGAATGGTGTCAAAGGTTAGAGGTTCATGGCAATTTGGGAGGCTTGAAGAGCAAATGATAGGTAACGCAGCATAGCGATAGAATGAAGCAACTAGCATAGCAATGATAGTAGTGAGATCCAGGGTAGCGGTCATCTTGCACCTGCGAGGTTCCAGAGAGAGAGAGAGAGCGAGATGAGAGAGATCGGGCCAGAGGAGGAAGAAGGAGATGGGGAAGGGCGCGGGCCTGGCCTGGGGTCGCTGGTGGGTGGCTCCGACGAGCCGGACGAGGAGGCGAAGAGGAGCGGGCAACGGGTCCTGGAGCGGGCTCCTCCCGATCTGGAGCTTGCGCGGGGGCGCTCAGGAGCGGCGGCGGGCGGCGGCGAGCCCGGTTCGGCCCGGGGACGGGCCACCGATGGGCCTCGGGCGGGCCTGGTGCGGTGGAGGCGCGGGGACAACGCGCGATTGGACGAGGCGGCGGCAGAGCTAACGTGGCAGTGCGCCATTGGCCGGAGCGACGTGTCCGTCGGACATGTCCGACGCGGATGGACATGTCCAGCGGCGTGAGGAGGAAGACTGCTAGGGTTGGACTGCGGGATTTCGGAGGGGGGGGGCATTTATATAGGTAGAGGGAGCTAGGAGAGTCCAAATGAGGAGCGGTTTTCGCCCACACGATCGTGATCGAACGACCGAGAGCATGGAGGGGAGTTTGCTGGGTTTTGGGCCACTTTGGAAGGGGTGTTGGGCTGCAAACAAAATAGTCCTTTACGGTTACCCGGTTAACCGTTGGAGTATCAAACGACCTCCAAATGGCACGAAACTTGACAGGCGGTCTATCGGTGCTATACCAAGGCCGCTTGGCAAACCTCGGGCCATTCTGAGAAAGTTTAACACCCACTCACGAAGAGAGGCAAAAGGGGAATGCCGGAGGACATAGGAGTGTCGGATTGCAAAACGGACAACGGGGAAAATGCTCGGAAAGCATGAGACGAACACGTATGCAAAATGAAATGCACAAGATGACATGATATGAAATGCAGATGATGACATGGCAAAGTGCAACACGCAAGCAAAGGACATGGCAACGAAGGCGAATAACTGGAATACACCTGGCGCAACGAATCCGGGGCGTTACATACTCATATTTTGGTTACTGTTGATTATGTTACTAAGAGGGTAGAGGCTATTCCAACTACTAGTGCTAATCACAACACCTCTATTAAAATGCTTAAGGAAGTTATTTTACCAAGGTTTGGAGTCCCTAGATATTTAATGACTGATGGTGGTTCACACTTTATTCATGGTGCTTTCCATAAAATGCTTGCTAAGTATGATGTTAACCATAGAATTGCATCACCTTATCATCCTTTGTCCAGTGGTCAAGTTGAACTTAGCAATAGAGAAATAAAATTAATTTTACAAAAGACTCTCAATAGATCCCGGAAGAATTGGTCTAAGAAACTGGATGATGCACTTTGGGCTTATAGAATAGCTTATAAAAATTCTATGGGTATGTCCCCTTATAAAATGGTTTATGGAAAAGCTTGTCATTTGCCTCTTGAGTTAGAACACAAAGCATATTGGTAAATTAAAGAACTCAACTATGATTTCAAACTTGCTGGTGAAAATAGGTTATTTGATATTAGCTCATTAGATGAATGGAGAACCCAAGCTTATGAAAATGCAAAGTTATTCAAAGAAAAAGTTAAAAGATGGCATGACAAAAGAATCGAAAAGCGTGAGTTCAAAGTTGGAGAATGTGTTCTTTTGTACAACTCTAGTTTTAGATTCTTTGTAGGAAAACTCCTCTCCAAATGGGAAGGACCCTATGTTATCGAGGATGATTATCGATCCTGAGCTATCAAAATAACAATGTTGAACGTACTAACCTGCAGGTTGTTAATTGGCAACGAATAAAACATTATATCTCAGGTACGCCCATTAATGTTGAAAGCAAGATTATCCAAACTATGACACCGGAAGAATACATAAAGGAAACCGTCCGGAACACTCCAGAATCGTGAAAAAGGGAGGTACGTGATACGGTAAGTAAACGGACTCCAAAAATCCGCAAAAATATTTTTCGTCAGTTTTGGAATATTTAAAAAATTAGGAAAATAATAAATTTCTAGGAAAGTGACCCTCTCGGGCACTTTCTAGTCTCCATTTTTCTTCTGTTTTGCTTGTTCCCCAATGTTGGGGATATAGGTACTGAGTGTAAACCACCCAGGAGGGGCCGGTTCACGCTCGTTTATATTGAAACCCATGAAGATGAAGGCTATGGCGTTTAACTATGGAGGCTTATAGGCCTAGAGCCCAATGCCGGATTAGGGCCCATAATAATAAACTGGCATAGATGTATAACTTGTATTGTAAGCTAGGGAAAGGAAGAGACCGAGCCAGACACTTGTATGAGCCGGCCTCGGGATTCTGTAAACCGACCGGGCGTCAACCTGTGAATATAAAGGGACGTGATGCGGAGCATCCGATGATCATCCCCATGTACACTCGAGCCTACGCCATTGGACCTAAGGTGAATTCGCTCCTTTCTGAATCTTCCCTTTCCGCATGTAAGACATGGATGCTACTTCAAGCGCAGACCTTGTGCATACTCAGGTACACCCGAGGAGACCATGGAGAGCCCAAGGACCAAGGCCAAGCGTGCGCGGAAGCGAAGGAAGGAGAAGGAAGAAGAGCCAGCTGCTACAGCGGCCGGACATCCGGTCCCAGCCCGGACATCCGGCCCTTGCCCCGGAAATCCAGCATCGGCTATCCAGAGAACACCGAAAAGGACCAGCGCAGCCCGGACATCCGGCACCATGCCCCGGACATCCGGCTCTTCCTGAAGCCCCGGACATCCGGCCCCCTCGCCCGGAAATCCGGCGCCCCATCACAGAAGCTGGACCCTGCCAGCCCGGACATCCGACCCCAGTGCCCGGACATCCGGCGTCTCATGAAGGCCCGGACATCCGGCCCGACGCCCGGACATCCGGCCCCCCCTGCCTGCGTGCAGCTCATCCGGGCCGAGTCCATGTACCCCTTCGCCCCTTAGACTATATATACTTCCCCTCCACCTACGTTTTAGGGTTAGCGTTGATTTAGCTCAAGTTAGAGATAGAGCTTCGCTCATCCATCAGATCTCCTCCTCGTGAGAGACCGCGGCCTCTTCGGAGTAGATCCTACCGGATTCAAGACCCCCATCGTGGGAAGATCCCCTTGTGGATTCAAGCCCTCCTCACGGAGAAGATCGGTTACCTTTGTATCCTTACCTTTGTTGACTTTGGATCTCATGTATCTCTTTGTGTTCTTCGATCTAGCACTTGTGTGACCTATTCCTTGTTGGTTGAGTGTTTTCCCTCGTTCCTCCCCGTGATTTCCTCGTGTTCTTCCGCTCGTTCTTCGTTTCTCCCCGTAGGATCCACTCCAAACGTGAAAGATCGACGCTATAGGGTTCCACCCTACATCATCTTGGTATCATGAGCCAGGCTGATCACGTTTTTGGAGCCCCTACCCCGTGTTTTCTAGCTTGATTTTGTTGTTTTTGTCCTAAATCCGAAAATCCCCACCAAAAATAGCCCCAAATTTTTTTGTGATTTGTTGGTTTGATGATGTTTTGTTGATTTTGATCCGTGAATTTGCTTGGTTTCGAGTGGATCTAGTATCTCCCCAAGTTTCACCTCTTTCCATCCACAAAATCCATCGAATTTTGACCCCGAAATCATCCATTTCCGCCCCAAAATCGCGAAACGATTCGAGCAGTCGAGAAAATCCCGACACGAGCGGTACTACCGCCCTACAGAGCGGTACTACCGCTGAGAAACACAAGCGGTACTACCGCCCCGCGTACGGTACTACCGCCAGGCCCTGTTTCAGCCGAAACAGTCGAAAAATCCTGACACGAGCGGTACTACCGCCCTCCCGAGCGGTACTACCGCCCTGGCCAGTTTCAGCTTTCCGAGTTTCACCATTTTCACCATAACTAATTCATCTGGAGTCCGTTTTTGACGTTCTTTAGCTCGTTTTGAAGCTACTGACATCCCCCATCCCACAAAAATACCACCAACATCATTTGACTCCATAAAATTTTCGAAAATTTGGCAAGTTTGCCTAGGCCTTCCACCATATCATCCGCATAGCCACCACCGACTTCCGCAACCTAACCAATTTTGTTCCCCATAGCATTAGTGGTTGCTTGAGTAGTGATTCGAGTCTCCTAAGGTGTTTCGGCTACTTAGGGACGGTTGCTTCTTCATCAACCACCACCACCACTTCCACATAACCTTGCCCACCATACACTTCCGACAACCCAACTTAACCCAATTGTTGATTGAGCTTTTTCGAGTTGTGGCTTGTGTCTCCTAAGGTGTTTCGGCTACTTAGGGACGGCAACTTCAACTCCGACTCGTGTATAGCCCATCATTCCACTTCCGCATTGCCTAGTGCAACACCACCACCGCTTTCCGCTACCACCATTTTACATTTGTCATTTGAGATTTTGAGTTTGCGGTTTTTCCGTTTCCTAAGGTGTTTCGGCTACTTAGGGACGAGTCTCCATCATCTTGGTATCTACACCTAGAACACCGCCACTCATTATCGCAAAGGACGGTAACCTCGACGACACCTTTGTATATTCCCTTGCAATTGCATTGTTAACCCCTAGCCCATTTTGCGTTACTTGCCTATCGAGACTAGCCATTTGAGTATTGCCGGCAACGTTACTTGTGCACATTAGTGGTCCATACCTTCCATTGCATACATACCATATCATATTGGTATCATATCATCCATTGTGCCTCAAGTTTGTTCCCGCATATACACAATTGCTATCTTGGTTTGTGCATTGTGCAAAAGTGGCCATAGAAAAAAAAGAGAGAAAAAGCTTTTAAGCAAAAAGAGAGCAAAGAGCTCGTGGGAAAGTGCCATAGCATCATACCCCATTGCACATAAGATTGTCAAATCTACATCATATGATATCATGCTTGAGAGAAACACCGGGAACCATACATACATAGCATACTTGGGATAGAAGAATATCCATTTTGCATCTTATAGGTTGTGCACAAGTGTCGTATCCGCCTATTGAGCAATCGTGCTAGCGTCTCTCTTGAGTTGTGCAACACGAGCATTTTCCGTGGATTCCACATTTTGTGCTCACTCCTTGGTTGCACGACCCCATTTATCTATCCGTGTGTGTGTTTCCGTGTACCTTTCATTGCTATTGGTCTACTTGCTTCGCTTGCGAATTTGTGAATCTCTTTCAACATTATTGACTCTTGCTAACATTTTGCATCAAATTTTTGTGCCACTATCCTCACCGAGCTCCACTATAAGCTTTACTTGTGTAGGTGTGAGAATCGACAAGGATCGGTACCAATAGTGCTATTTCATTGTCCACATTTGAGTGAACTTGATTCATCTTCAACTTTGGTCAAAGGTACATTGGTATTAGTTCTTCTCTTTCTCCCACTCATATTTGCTCGAGTCTTGTGATGGATAGGCAAGGCATTTCCTCTCCAGTCTACGACAACAACGACGGCATGAACAACTACATCGCAAAAGTGTTAATCTTCGATCTACAACGACAAATGCAAGGCGCACAATCAAGATTGCGAGAGCGCATCGAGAACATCTCCATCGACATTCGTCACTCCAAAGCAAGGAAAAGGGACTACATCGACAAGAAGCTTTCCGCACATAAAGAGGAGCAAGATGCAAGGATGGAGGAGATTAGAGCTTTGATCAAGTCTTCTTCCACTTCATCATCCTCAAGACGACGACGGTCAAGCCACAAGTCTTCGGAGCGCGAAAAATATGCAAGAGAAAATCGTCCTCGTCCACATCTACATGGCGATCATCATCACGTTCACGATCTACATCGTCATGAAGGCCAAGTCACCTCCAAGCAACATGTGCACGACGACGACGGACGACATGTACTACGAGCTCAAGCACGACAACGACATCATCATCATGAAGATGCTCCACAAGCGCAAATGCACAAGTCCCAACAAGACCTACTTCACGCCAAGTCCAAGCTTCAAGAGCACAAAAGAAGACCGTGAGACGACCACTACCAAGACGGCGCTACGGCTACAACAACCACTTCGGCATCTTCGCCAAGTGTTCTCAAGGCATCTTCGCCTTTGGACGTACGGCATCTTCGCCTACTTCCCACGTGTACGCCTACTTCGACTTCATCAAGTACTACGAGCGAGGGCGACACTTCCATCTTCAGAAGCCCCCCAAGGAAGATGGCCGAGCATGGGAAACTCCCTTCGGTCATGGAGACGAGCTATGAGGTGCCACATCATATGGGTCTCCCACACCAAGACGGTGACAAGACGGTCGAGCAAGGGACATCCCCTTCGACCACGGCGATAGGAGTTGAGCATGGAGACATTTGCACCTACATCTCTCCGACACCCACAAATGTCGAGATGCCCCAAGTGCCATGTGAGGAGAGCCACCACCCCATGAGTGACATGAGTGACTCCACCATACGTGACATTGAGAGCATTTCCTATGAGAGGATAAGTGTGACCACCACTAGCCCCACACATGAGAGCATGCCACACATCCTATGTGAGGTTGAGCGCCATTCGAGTGACTCCACCAACCATATGAGTGAGAGCACCCTTGAGGGAGTGAGTGAGCCACAACACTTAGTGAGTGAGGTAGTTGAGACGGCATGTGAGGCCACTATGATTTCTAACGACTTACCCTCTACTCCTTGTGTGTTTTCTCCTTTGGTGCTAGGTCTCCTACATGACGACACGCCTACCATTGATGAGTCCATCCCTCCTATGGAGAGGACGATGGCCATGATGGACGATGATACACCCCCCACATGGTTCCATCAAGATGAAGATGACAATGAGACGATCTTCAACACCTCACCTACAACACATGAACGACGCTCCAAAGGTAACATAGGTGATGGTACTTCTCTTGTCCCACTAGTGGACACCCTTGACAACGATTGCTACCATGATGTTGACACACCTATTGCCATGCTTCATGCTAGTGAAACTCCTTCATGCCTTGACTTACCTATTTACGATGAATATGATGATGAGCATGTTGAGTTGCCTAGTTGTGATGCTATGCTCCATAGGATATCATGTGAAAATTCTTTTGGTCACATCATGTTTGACAACCCATTGAACTTGTCATATGCTATGAGTGAGATCTCCCATATTTCATCATTACAATCTCAACATAGTAACTATGCACGCCCCATTAAAATAAATCCTATTTGCACTTATGGCATAGATGACGAGATAATGGTCATTGGCTTTTGTTTTTCATGTGATGATATTGCCATGCTTCCTTTACATGATTTGCGCAATTCATCAAATATGTCATGCCATGATCACATTGTTCCAAATATGCATTGTTTTGGATGTTGTCAATATTCTCCATGTGATGTTTCCATTAATGCTTATGAGGCGACCCCCATAGTTTCCTCATACATATTAGGAGATCTTGATGCATTTCATACTTTGCATGATTTCCATGATTACTTTCACCTTATGCATTCCATGAATAACAATGCTCTAGATATTTCTCATGATGCATTACACAATTTGAGTCTCCATTATGCGATACATAATAACAAACCTCTCATGATGGATGACATGTTTCTATATCACGCATCTCATTTATTTGAGCATTGGCTATTTTGTGCTAACCGACACACGCACGTGCGCATCATGATGGATGATGTGTACATATACCATGCACACACAATTTTTCCTTTGTCTTTGTTTTGTGTAGGTACTCATGTATACTCGTCAACCTCTCAATCCCAAGAGTTGACGAAACGAGCTCTTGAGAGCAACGATGACTTGGGATCCCGTGGACTATCTTTACAACCGTTCCCTTCGCGCAAGGACTACGCGCATCTCTTTTACTTGGCTCTCACACGGCTATGGGCTATTTACCACTTGTCACCTTATGCCCATACTATTGTGTTCACTTTGCATGTTATGCTTGCTTCTATGCCTTTACCATGCAATTGTGACCCTTGCTTGCATATACCCATGCTTCACCATTATGATACTTCTATGTGTATTTGCATGCTTGGTGGAGATCCTTGTTGCTATTGCCATGTTTATCATGTGCCCCATACTATTGTTGCTTGTTGTGTTGGGAGAGTCATGATGCCCTATTGCTATTTACATATGGCCTCTCACCAATGCATTCATGCCATTCTACTCATATCTTGCTTTCATGCTTGCGATATGTCATGTCCATTATTCATGCACACTATTTGCACACATGACATGCTTGCCATTATTCCTCCTAGTATGTTGCATCTTCGCACTACTAGCTTGCTTGACTTGATTGCTATGATTGCTTGCTTGGTTGCATCACCCATGTTCCACTATTACTTGCTTTCTTGGGTTGATGACATATATGCTCATGCCTCTCACTTGATTTGTCATGATCATTGTCTCTTGTCTCCATTAGTTGCATCTCTCATATCACCTTGTATTGAGTGCAACCATACCATGCTTATTGATCTTGGAGACTTTGACACCTTACTTGTGATGCATGCTTGTTTGATTGAGCATCTTGTATTTGGATGTTCTTACATCATATGCCTCCATACTTTGAAATGCTCCCTTCACTACAAGAAATATGTCAACTTATGACCTTCTGTCAGTGACCCTGGAAGAATTGGTCATAGATTTATGACCATTTGAGACCAATTGGTCAAAAGCTGTTCGAGGGGCTCCAAACCCTAAACCATTGCGACCATTTTGGTCAGAAAGGTCGTAATTTCCTCACACGAAAAGGTCATAAAGCAAACATCGCTAGTCCGCTGCCTTATTTCTAGTTCTTAACGACCAATATAGATGGTCATAGCCTTGTAAATTGTGGTGGGTTGCTATGACTAGGTGCCACCTCATCAGTTTTGCCTATGTGTCATGTCCATGTGGCAGTTTTTGCCCTAGGTTGTGAAGCAACCTATATTTCTGTCATTCCTAAAATTCCCAAAAAAATCTCATAAATTCTTTGGGTCATATCTTCGTCAAATATGTAAAAACCTTCCTTGCCTAGTTCAAAAATAATTCAAAAATATTCATTTTCCTATTCTGTTAAGAACAACAGTTTGTGAAGGAAGTACCACTTTGGCATGTCCAAATAGTATCCATTTTCTACAGTGCTTTCCTATGCCCAAATAACCATCCTCCACCAAATGCCAGCTCAATCCATTCATTATTTTGAGCCGAGCTTCAACATTCGTAGTTATGTCCAGTGTGGTGGTTTGCAAAGCAAGTACCACCTAGGCTCCTCCTTTTGAGCTGAAAATTTGTGAAAACAGTCTTCTTAGTAACTGATCATCCTCAGCCAAAACTCACACTCATTAGCCATGTACATTTCCCGTACCGCTAATCAAACACTTGGCTGCTAATTCATGTTTGAGCATCGATTGGTCTCCTCGTGAGAATCTTATGTTGTAATTTTCTTCCTAGCACCAACCTGGGGAGTGCCCAACCCACTAGACATGCCTAGGCCGCCTAGAACACATGGCAACGCCACGGTCACGCGGTGACCACGCGGCGGGCATGCGAGTTTACGCGCTCTAGAGTTGGGGCCCTCGGCCACCGCCCAAACCTCGACGTATCGCCACCAAACCATGTATTTATGATTAAATAGGTCCTTATGTAACTAGAAATGATTTTTGGAAAAAAATAAATAGCAAACTATGAGGCAGCTGCAGTTCAAATTTGACCAGCTTCCAACTGAATCGGCAGAAATTTGTCTTTTTCACGAGAGGTGGATCAAATTTTTTTACACCAGACCATTTTGTCAATTGTGCATTAAATATGGCCTAGTATTTTATAAAAATGATTTGGTCCAATTTTGCAACAATTATTTGGTAGTTCCTTCACAAAAAAACCTCCTTTCGGGCACTCGGAAAATGAAAAATGGTTTTTTCGTCCAAAGAAAATGAAAACTTCCTTAGGCAACATTGTTTGCCATTCCAATATGCACCCTTGTGCACAATATGAGATCATTTGAACAAACTATGCCACGAATGTGGCCATAAGATTGATCATTTGGCTTGAAAGCCATGAATCTTCATAGATGATAGCTTATTTCTGAGAACACTTTTTTAAAATAATTACCGTATTGCAAGTTTGTTATTTTTCCTGGGAACTTGGTCACATATAATGACACAATGCGAAGGTTTTCCAATTTTTTGATTTTTTTTGAATTTTTTATGCCTGTTTCAAAATGCGGTCAAAACGGCGGGCTTGACCGTTCCTAGCTAGTGGTTGAATCTTGGAATTTTTTTGGTGTTTCTCTGATTAAATAGATACTTATGTATCTAGAAATGATTTTTGGAAAAAATAAATAGCAAACTATGAGGCAGCTGCAGTTCAAATTTGACCCGCTTCCAACTGAATCGGCGGAAATTTGTCTTTTTCACGAGAGGTGGATAAAAACTTTTTGTACCCAACCATTTGGTCAATTGTGCATTAAATATGGCCTAGTATTTTAGAAAAATGATTTGGTCCAATTTTGCAACAATTATTTGGGAGGTCCTTCACAAAAAACCCTCCTTTTGGGCACTCGAAAAATGGAAAATGGTTCTTTTGTCCAAAGAAAAAGAAAACTTCCTTAGGCAACATTGTTTGCCATGCCAATATGCACCCTTGTGCACAATATTAGATCATTTGAACAAACTATGCCACGAATGTGGCCATAAGATTGATCATTTGGCTTGAAAGCCATGAATCTTTAGAGATGATAGCTCATTTCTGAGAACACTATTTTAAAATAATTACCGTATTGCAAGTTTGTTATTTTTCCTGGGAACTTGGTCACGTATAATGACACAATGCGAAGGTTTTCCAATTTTTTGATTTTTTTTGAATTTTTTATGCCTGTTTCAAAATGTCAAAACGGCGGGCTTGACCGTTCCTAGCTAGTGGTTGAATCTTGGAATTTTTTTGGTGTTTCTCTGATTAAATAGATACTTATGTATCTAGAAATGATTTTTGGAAAAAATAAATAGCAAACTATGAGGCAGCTGCAGTTCAAATTTGACCCGCTTCCAACTGAATCGGCAGAAATTTGTCTTTTTCACGAGAGGTGGATAAAAACTTTTTGTACCCAGCCATTTGGTCAATTGTGCATTAAATATGGCCTAGTATTTTAGAAAAATGATTTGGTCCAATTTTGCAACAATTATTTGGGAGGTCCTTCACAAAAAACCCTCCTTTTGGGCACTCGAAAAATGGAAAATGGTTCTTTTGTCCAAAGAAAAAGAAAACTTCCTTAGGCAACATTGTTTGCCATGCCAATATGCACCCTTGTGCACAATATTAGATCATTTGAACAAACTATGCCACGAATGTGGCCATAAGATTGATCATTTGGCTTGAAAGCCATGAATCTTCAGAGATGATAGCTCATTTCTGAGAACACTATTTTAAAATAATTACTGTATTGCAAGTTTGTTATTTTTCCTGGGAACTTGGTCACATATAATGACACAATGCGAAGGTTTTCCAATTTTTTGATTTTTTTTGAATTTTTTATGCCTGTTTCAAAATGCGGTCAAAACGGCGGGCTTGACCGTTCCTAGCTAGTGGTTGAATCTTGGAATTTTTTTGGTGTTTCCCTGATTAAATAGATACTTATGTATCTAGAAATGATTTTTGGAAAAAATAAATAGCAAACTATGAGGCAGCTGCAGTTCAAATTTGACCCGCTTCCAACTGAATCGGCAGAAATTTGTCTTTTTCACGAGAGGTGGATAAAAACTTTTTGTACCCAACCATTTGGTCAATTGTACATTAAATATGGCCTAGTATTTTAGAAAAATGATTTGGTCCAATTTTGCAACAATTATTTGGGAGGTCCTTCACAAAAAACCCTCCTTTTGGGCACTCGAAAAATGGAAAATGGTTCTTTTGTCCAAAGAAAAAGAAAACTTCCTTAGGCAACATTGTTTGCCATGCCAATATGCACCCTTGTGCACAATATTAGATCATTTGAACAAACTATGCCACGAATGTGGCCATAAGATTGATCATTTGGCTTGAAAGCCATGAATCTTTAGAGATGATAGCTCATTTCTGAGAACACTATTTTAAAATAATTACCGTATTGCAAGTTTGTTATTTTTCCTGGGAACTTGGTCACATATAATGACACAATGCGAAGGTTTTCCAATTTTTTGATTTTTTTTGAATTTTTATGCCTGTTTCAAAATGCGGTCAAAACGGCGGGCTTGACCGTTCCTAGCTAGTGGTTGAATCTTGGAATTTTTTTGGTGTTTCTCTGATTAAATAGATACTTATGTATCTAGAAATGATTTTTGGAAAAAATAAATAGCAAACTATGAGGCAGCTGCAGTTCAAATTTGACCCGCTTCCAACTGAATCGGCAGAAATTTGTCTTTTTCACCAGAGGTGGATCAAATCTTTTGACACCCAACCATTTGGTCAATTGTGCATTAAATATGGCCTAGTATTTTATAAAAATGATTTGGTCCAATTTTGCAACAATTATTTGGTAGTTCCTTCACAAAAAAACCTCATTTGGGGCAATCAAAAAATGGAAAATGGTTTTTCCATGCAAAGAAAATGAAAACTCCTTTAGGCAACATTGTTTGGAATTCCAAGATGCACCATTGTGCACAATATGAGATCATTTTAACAAACTATGCCATGAATGTGGCCATAAGATTGATCATTTGGCTTGAAAGCCATGAATCTTCACGCATGATAGCTCATTTTTGAGAACACTTTTTTAAAATAATTACCGTATTACAAGTTTATTATTTTTCCTGGAAACTTGGTCACATATAATGAGACGATGCGAAGGTTTTCCAATTTTTTGAATTTTTTTGAATTTTTTATGCCCGTTTCAAAATGCGGTCAAAACGACGGGCTTGACCGTTCCTAGCTAGTGGTTGAATCTTGGAAAACTTTTGGTGTTTCTATGATAAAATAGATACTTATGTACCTAGAAATGATTTTTGTAAAAAATAAATAGCAAACTATGAGGCAGCTGCAGTTCAAATTTGACCCGCTTCCAACTGAATCGGCGGAAATTTGTCTTTTTCACGAGAGGTGGATCAAAAAATTTTACACACAAACATTTGGTTAATTGTGCATTAAATATGGCCTAGTATTTTAGAAAAATGATTTGGTCCAATTTTGCAACAATTATTTGGGAGGTCCTTCACAAAAAAACCTCCTGTTGGGCACTCGAAAAATGGAAAATGGTTTTTTCGTCCAAAGAAAATGAAAACTTCCTTAGGCAACATTGTTTGTCATTCCAATATGCACCCTTGTGCACAATATGAAACCATTTGAACAAACTATGCCGTGAATGTGGCCATAAGATTGATCATTTGACTTGAAAGCCATGAATCTTCACACATGATAGCTCATTTCTGAGAACATTTTTTTAAACAATTGTCATATTACAAGTTTGTTATTTTTCCTGTGAACTTGGCCATATATAATGACATAATGCGAAGGTTTCCCAATTTTTTGATTTTTTTTGAATTTTTTATGCCCGTTTCAAAATGCAGTCAAAACAACGGGAATGACCGTTCCTAGCTAGTGGTTGACTCTTGGAATTTTTTTGGTGTTTCTCTGATTAAATATCTACTTTTATACCTCGAAATGATTTTTGGAAAAAATAAATAGCAAACTATGAGGCAGCCGCAGTTCAAATTTGACCCGCTTCCAGCCGAATCGGTGAAAATTTGTCTTTTTCACCAGAGGTGGATCAAAACTTTTTACACCCAACCATTTGGTCAATTGTGCATTAAATATGGCCTAGTATTTTATAAAATGGATTTGGTCCAATTTTGCAACAATTATTTGGTAGGTCCTTCACAAAAAAAACTCATTTTGGGCACTTGGAATATGGAAAATGATTTTTTCATCCAAAGAAAATGAAAATTTCCTTAGGCAACATTGTTTGCCATTCCAATATGCACCCTTGTGCATAATATGAGATCATTTGAACAAACTATGCATCTTTCTATATGATAACTCGGTTCCAAGAACACTTGGCTTAAAAGCCATTGATCTTCATACATGATAACTCGGTTCCGAGAACAGTTTTTAAGACATTTACTGTAGTCAATGTTTATTATTTTTCGTGTAAACTAGGTCAGATATAATCCCACAGTGGAAAGTTTTTTTTGTTTTTTTGAATTTCTTTCAAAATGTTGTCAAAACGGCGGGTATGACTACGAGTCTTCGGTCACCGGGAAGGTGACGACGACGAACTCCTCGCTCACGACCACCTCCTCGATACCCTGCTGTTCTACGTGTCGAGGTCCTTGCTGACAGCCTTACCGGATAAAAATCCAGAGCTTCTTTATTTAGTATTGCCGCCCCCGCCCCCGCCCCCGATCGCCACCTAAAGCTAAAATGATCCACACACGCGGGATCCGACGACCCTCCTCACCGCCGACGACCAAGAGGTCACCGGCGGAGGGGAACCGCCGAAAGACGGCGCCAAAAGAGTCAGTTCTCTTAGCCAAAGAGATCTACACTTTATATTCAGCCGGTTACGACCTACTTAGATGGTCATGGACGTCGCACACATGTACTCTATTT